>NC_139804.1:37070348-37147848 GCF_963457635.1 Microchirus variegatus
AATTTTTAATCCGTCCATCATTGAGATATCGTTAATTCCGGATGATTAAAGGTTGATTTTTGCACATAAATGTGACTATAAATAGAAAACGGGGAACTATTTCAACGTTCAAAGCAATTATTGCTATCTCTAAAGGAATCTTTGCACAATTTATACACATTTGGCTTTACTGATACTGAAGAAAAAACGATATTGTGATAGTAATTAATGCACGGCCATCATGCATTATGCAAGAGGGTCAGATGTTGACCAGCTTTGTCTGGAAACCGAGGATCTAAGACCCCAACATGACAGAATTGTATCAGTGTGAACTCAACCTCAGCTGATGGTGTGTGTGTGTGTGTGTGTGTGTGTGTGTGTGTGTGTTTGTGTGTGTGTGTGTGTGTGTGTGTAGTGGGGGCTGGAGGGCTCTGGTATGAGCTCAGGGACCTTGGAAAATATTCATCTCCCCTAAGCAGGGTGAGTTAAAGGGGAGGGGGGGGCGGCTTTGTCCAACACACACCCCCCCTGCAGTCCTCTGCTCTTTTGTTGAGGGGTGGTATACACACACACACACACACACACACACACACACACACACACACACACACACACACACATGTAAAGCTCTCCAGCAGCGAGGCTCTGACCAGCTGTCTCGGGTCTGAAAGACGGTCGTCGTCACTCATAAACAGAGAGCTCACAGGGGAAGCAGAGACTCGCCTCCTCTCGCTCTCATCTCTGCCGTGTGAACCGTTCACTACTCTGTTTGTTTTTTCTTCTTCTTCTTCTTCTTCCCCTCCGCGTCGCTCATTCAATTTAGGCCTGACATTTCAGCTGATGAACATGGATGTGCGAAAGGGGAGCTCCAGTTTCTCGACCCCTAGATTTAGATGCTGCCCGCCAGGCCCTTAAAATTCCTGCCAGCCCCTTTTTTGGTGGACGTGTTTGGAGAATTTCAAGTTTATATTTTACTTTTCCATCTCAACTTTAAAAGACATGTTTTTTCCCTTAAAGGAATCACAGTGACTCACAATAAATTCCCAATCACAAATCTTTTTCTACACCGAGCGCATCACATACGATACTTTGCATTTTCGCAATGAAAGCTGAGAATTTGCACGTCAGAGCCATCGCGTAGTTATTACGGTAATTTTGCTCGCGCTGTCGTAGGAAGCCGGCGAATCATCGTCTTCGTCATCAGAGAGGGAAAAGGTTTCCATTATTTGGCCTGTTTTTATACATTGAAAACAGCATTTTAAGCATGTTTTATATTGTTCAAATTTCAAATTTAACATGCAAAATGTACAGGGTTTTTTTTCTTTGTTTTTTCTTCATTTTAGAGCTGAAGCTGTTCATCTATTACTAAATTAATCGTCACCCATATTTATATTCGGTTTGAAGCTTTTTTTTCATGATAAAAACAAGATTTCTGACCATTTTAGCTCCTTAAATGTGAATATTTTCTCTGTTTCTTTGCTCCACGTCACAAAGAAATTGTGGACAAAACAAGATAATAAAGAACCTCGTCATTCTTCGATGAAACATTTCCAACGACTAATCGATGACGAAAATAATTGTTAGTTGCAGCACTACTTCATTTTAAATTGTTAATACTCTATTTTAGCATAAAGCAAAATGACAATAACTGACATATTGAAAATTCACTTGGTCACAGGACGTTTTATGGTTAAAATAAGAAAAAAAAAACTGAGGCCTAAGTCTCAAAGGGTTTAAATAGACGTATCAACTGAATATAATGGACATATTTAGACGTATGCAGGCGATCGCGGCGACTTCGCTAACAAAGATAACAGAAGCAGCGTTTCTCTCTCTTCTGCGTGCATGTGTTTGAAAAACTGGTGTGTGTATTGTTCATGGTCCAAGGCTATTTCAGAGGGGGGGGGGGGGGGTGGGGGGGCGTGGGTTTTCACTCCTCCTCACTGCATCGGCCCTTTCATCACTCGCTCATCCATATTCATCGCCCCCCCCCCCCCCATCCCCCCTCCCCTGCTCTCTCCTCACCTATCAGTGACCA
This sequence comes from Microchirus variegatus, assembly GCF_963457635.1. Classification (NCBI taxonomy): domain Eukaryota; kingdom Metazoa; phylum Chordata; class Actinopteri; order Pleuronectiformes; family Soleidae; genus Microchirus; species Microchirus variegatus. The sequence continues at coordinate 37,072,366 of NC_139804.1, forward strand.
GTTAGCTGTGACTGGCGTCTCGCTCCGCCAATCGCACGCCGCCCTTTTGTAGGAACGTTCCCACCTCTCCGAGCCGTCACCCCACCCCTATACAACGGCTTCTTTTTTTTTTTTTTTACTTTGACGCAGTGGCATGAAAAAAAAAAAAAAAAAAAAGGGAAGTATAGGAGAGGTTGGAGGAGGAGGAGGAGGAGAACGAGAGTCGCAGCTACTGTTGGCAGGGTCCCACCGACGGCGGCTGCGAATCGATCGTCAGCCTCGGGAAAACTGTTTTGCGGAGAGAGCGAGCATCGCCTATGACGACCTGCGACTGATGGAGGAGGGGACGGGAGGAGGAACGATGGGAGGACAAGGGTGAAAGAGGACAGGAGGAGGAGGAGGAGGAGGAGGAGGAGGATTGAAGTCGTGATGTTCTGAAGTAGAGCATGATTAGTATGGGCGAGGAGGAAGAGGAGGAAGATGGAGAGGGAGTGGAAAAAAAGCAGGGAGCAGCGGCGGAAGGCTCAGGAGTAAAGAGAAACAGGCGTGTCGCAGCGAGAACGCCATGTTCCGCGAGACGCCGAAGGCTGAAGGACACGTGCGAGCCGAGTCGACGCACGATCAGAGCAACCGCAAACGTTTCAATCATTTGAAGAAGCGACTTATTTGGGCTGATAATTCTGCCGCTTCGCGAGCTCAGAGCTAAATCCGGGGGCTTCCACGGGCGATCCACGATGAAGGTCCCAGAAAAAGAAGCTCCTCACAAAACACAGGAGATCAATAACATGGAAGGCCGTGGTGTCTACACACACACACACACACACACACACACACACACACACACACACACACACACACACACACACACACACACACACACACACACACACACACCTTCATCGCTCTCATTTAACTTCACAAAGACACACACACACACACACACACACACTACTGCTCGTCCACCTAATGTCGCTTGGCAAGGGCATTTCAAGGCCCCACCTCCTCCTCCTCCTCCTCCTCCCTCTTTCCTCCCAACACCGACTTGCCAGTCAGTCCATTTACTAAATGAATGTATTATATCTTGTAGACAGGAAAGGAGAGCAGAGGAGAGTGTAATCATCTCAAACTGTAAGGTCTCCACGTCCAGGTCAACTCTTCCCCCAACTGTTAAACCTGAATGTTTTCCTACTAGTGCTGCCGTGTTTATTGATTATTCATCAATTACTAAATTATTTTGGCGATTAATCAACAAAATAATTGATGGATTTATTGATTTTGAAAACAATCCTTAGTTGCAGCCTTGGCTCCTTCTCATATTATCTGATCTCCTACATGAATAAACGTAAAGCTAAAAAAGCAGTCTTTTATGTTGTAAGTTCTTACATAACTTTCCAGCTTACACAAGCAGCTTTTAGTTTGAATGAAGTGAATCCGAGTCATTTCTAATCGGCCGGTGGAAGACGGCGCACAGACATTGGCCACGGTTATGAAACACATTTTTTACTGAGCAATCGTTTTAGTGACCTAAAAAAAAAAAACGGCCGTCGCTTACTTAAAGTCAGACTTTAATGTGCCGTCGTAACAGAAGAGGCCACCCCTGTGGGCTGTTATTATGATTCACAGTCACACTTTAAAAGTCTGCATTAATTATGCAAGAGGAGCAGAGACGAGTCAGGTGGTGTCATTTTAACATCAAAGTCTATCGGTGTGTTCCGGTCGAGTTCCTAGTCCGAGGTTTTTTGTTTGAAATTAGGACAAAAAGACATTTACTCAATAATAGATATTATTATTATTGTCGGAGTTTTCAACTGGAACACCCCCCTCGTGTGACCTCACAAAGATGGCCGCCACTCACAACAATAGCAACAACACTCATTTGTCAGATGATTTCTAATTTTTTGGTCTTATTTGCTTCACATTAACTTAGTTTTATAGATAATAGTGTTGATTTGTATCCATGAACCTGTTGCTACACTGCTTGTGTGTAAATTACTGTGTAGAGAATTGTTGGTATTGTTGGTTAGCATTACGACTGGTAAAGCTAACAATGGCTAAATACGACTGGTAATGCTAACAATGGCTAATCCGAGATACACTTGTTTTTGTCCCCGACCTCTCAACTTGGAGGTGACGTCATTCCCAGTTACGACTTCTGATATAAATGGAACGCATGGACAGACGGGTCAAGAAAACTGAGGTCTATGACTGCTTTGAAACCATGAAAATTCAATTTAAAGATTGTTGCTATGCTAACTATGAAGAGAGTACGACATTTTTCCTGAAAGTCCAAACTACTACGAAAAAAACAAAAGAATCAAAATCAAAGCGATTATTACAAAACGGGGGCTTTTATTCTGGAATAACATGTCTGACTTCCTGTCCGGTGGCAAAAATAGCACACAGAGCTAGTAAAGATATAAATCATTTATAGTTATTTTTAAGTAAATTTCACGTTTGAAATGATCGCGATTTAAATTCTGACCCAAATAATCCTGATGGTTATTGTTCTTCCATAATCTAGCAGCCATATCCAGTATACTTGTGCGGGTCATAACGCAGGGTTGGGTCACGTGACCTTTAAGGTCATGAAGTTGGAGGACGAAGGTAAAATGTGAATATAAACTTTTAAAAGTTTCTCTGCAGCAAAGAAATGTTTGGTTACAAATTCAGTGATATCCCGGCATATTTCAGGTGATTCAATAGTTTTATTTTTAGCTGGTCTTTAGCAGCCTCATATAGACCGTGTTATATACTATGAATTATATCTGCTTGATACAATGCGAGGCATCAGCTCAAAACCAGTGCTATTCCTGTAAATGCTATTCTGATTTCATTATTTTGTTTGCTGGAAAAAGCATGGATTTTATTTATTTTTTAATCTCCGTTTGAATGAGCAAAGACACTGATCCGACGACAGCAAATCCGTAAATTACAACATTTTCTGGAAGATTTTTTGAACTCATTTAGTCACGATGAAGAGGATCTAAGTTTAAACGTCTGAAACCGAGACTCAACCGTTGACAATGAGCTCATTAGAAGCCTCTGATCGTCGTGTATATGTGTGCATGATTAGGAAAAGGAATCTGAATTCCATTAATGCCGGGGGGAGAAACCCTGCTGGGCTTGGCTGCGGGAAAAAGGAAAGGGGTGCAGAGATAAGAATGGGTTAGGGTTAGGGTGGATTAGAGGGGTGAGGGGTGGGGATGGGTATGGGGGGGGGGGGGGGCCTGAACAGCAGCGACTCATTGATCGTTTTGTCTTTAAAACCTTCAGCTTTTTATTTGACGTAGATGTGATTTATGAGCAGCGGGGTTGCTGTGGTGCCGTGTCGATACACATCTACCATCTGACAGCTGACCAGCTCTCACACACACACACACACACACACACACACACACACACACACACACACACACACACACACACACACACACACACACACACACACACACACACACACACACACACACACACACACACACACACACACACACACACACACACACACACACACATTTGGATGAACCCTGGACACAAACCAGCCGGAAGCTTGGTGGAAAAAAAAAAAGTCCCTCTTTTCTCCTCCGAATTAAACGTCTACACTCATTCACAGATCTGATCGACCCGAGCGGAAAACACTTGGCCCACGCATGGCTCCTTACATCTGGATATATTTCTTAGCTGCAGCTGTTGGGTCAAACCAAAAAAAAGAAAAAGAAAGAAAGAGAGAAAACACGTGGCCCGAAAACAACTGATCCAGAAAGGGAAATATTTCTGAAATGAGCTCGAGCTACACCTGTGAAAGGAAACACGTTTAAAGCTGCACACGTCACATTTTCAACACAATGCACAGTGGAATCGATAAAGCAGTCATAAACCCAAATGCTGTGATGGTATGGGCTGGCATGAGGACACAGGTCGTCATAATGACAAAAAGAGACATCGAGTTTGCATAAAAAAGGCATGATAATGGATGTTATGGGACTAAAAAACATATAGAATTATAAACAATATCAGCATGCATTATTATCTGAGTCATGAGTCGAATATGAAGGTGTTAACAGGTCACTGCGTTTAGATTTGGCGCTGCAGAATTTGGCTTTGCCTTTAAGAGCACGTTTGTGCTATCACTGCGGACTCAGAAGTAAAGAATATATATATATATATTTTATATGTATATATAGGAAGAATAATAATAAGAAAAAAAACAGGTAGAAGATCAAAATCAAAGTCTCTCTTACCATGAGTCTCAGTTTCTTGTTGAGGGAATACAATGCCTTCAGTTTCAAATAGGGGCTGCAGGAAGGCCACTACAGAGAGAGGAAGCACAGGGGGGTGGGGGTGGAGTGTGTGGCGTAAACTAATTATACAAATAATAATAATAATAATAATAATAATATAATAATAAATAAAAAACAACCATCATGATCTCTTTAGCAGAACTTTGACTCTCTATTCACATTCTTACTCTGTATTCAAAGGCCAGAAATAGAAACACTGTCTGCAACTGTAGAGTTAAATAATTCAGTGTAACTGAAGAGTTTAAAATGTTTGATCATATTCAAATTTACACTCAGGTTTTTTTAAACCAAGAACCCCAAAAAAAACAAGATCTCCTCACTGTTTAATTTAAGGGGGTGTGTGGTCACATGTGTGTGTGTGTGTGTGCCTGATGTTGACCTGGTGACCATCCTCTGTCTGAGTCTCATCATCATCCTCCTCCTCAAAACCATTTCATTTATCTAAATGGACGAGCTGTTACGCAGGGAGGCAGGCGAGGGGGGTTGGGGTAGATATGGAGGAGGATGATGATGTTGGGGGGGGGGGGGGCTGGATCGTGTGTTTTCATTTCACTGCATTGACGTGCAGTTAAACCACGCCAGCTAACCTATGGTTCGCCCTCCCGTCTGTCCTGTGATAACACTCCTGAGTGCGTCTGCACTGTTTCCTCTGTTTATTTTTTATTTATATTCATAAAAGGGGTCAAATTATCTCAAAAAAATTAATAACTAATAATTCACAATTATTGATTACTCTTGTCATTTCAGTGCGAGGTTGACTAATAAATCAAAAGGCGATATAAAGACACGCCGAGCGTGCCGCTCACATAACCATCAGTCACATGGTTGACGATCACCTCTGACACTGAATACAGACTTGATTTGCATATTTATACTGCAATCAATCACTTTTTTATTCACCTCGTGTCGAAAAGAATTTACGACTAATTCAATGACTTGAAGAATATTATGCAAAAACAGACTTCATCGACATGTGGACAGTTTAAGATGTTTCACGTTGTCTGCCCTTGAAAAGTCAAATTTAAGCAAAAAAAACCTAACAACCACATGTTTTCCTTCAACTATACGTCTATTTTTTACGCTTTAAAGGTTGGAGCCCGAGGTCATTGAGTCACTGAACGTACATTTCACAGGTGTGTTATGTGTCCAGGATGGTGGTGCATGGCCAGGAGAGGCTACACTGATGGTTGTAATGCTGGGTGATGGGGATGCTTGGTGCATGACAGCATGTAAACAAAAACCAAATATGGTGATTGCCATGGAGACATAATCCAAATTTCGTCCAAACTAATGAATAAACATGATTGGTAGGTAAATAAACCAAATAAAAAACATCATTTGTTTCCCCCCCCAACACGTGTGTGTTTCTAAGTACATGTTATCATTACTATTAGAATGATAAAAGCAGGAGAACATCTACATAAACTAACACGCAGAGAGAGAAAGAGAGGCAGACGTGCAGTGACTGTCGCAGTCTGAGCTGAACTGGATTCCCCCTGTTCTCTGTTCTCAGACACAGGCCTGATGCTGCTGCTGCTGCTCATGTGCGTGTTTCTCCGTCTCTAACTGTGCACAGAGCGGTGATGGTGGCTGATGTGTGAGATTATCACAAGGTCATCCGTCGACGGTGATGAGAGAGAGACCGTGATCACGCAGCAGCAGCAGCAGCAGCAGCAGTCACTCAGATCTGCCGTTCACTTGTTTACATCCCTATTTCTGGCTCGTGCATGGCCGCTCAGCCTGCGCGTAAATGTCAAAGGCGCATATTTATTTATTTATTATTTTTATATATAGAGAGAGAGGATAAAGATGAGATTTCGCGCTGCGGTTAGAGGAGCAGGATATGCGGCTTCCCTCCAAATCCCCCGCTAACTCCCCTCTCTCATTGTTTCCTTCCATCAGAAGCGAAGGCCTGTGTTTATTTTAACGCTGATGGAAAAAGAACCAAAAAAAAAAAAAACAGCCGTGGCGAATTAAAAATATCTGGAATCCGTTATTAGCAGCGGAAATGTGCGGATGCGCGGTTGTAAATCTGCCGCCGCCGCCGCCGCTTCGTGCACAATCACATGAACCTGCTCTGCTTTCTCTCCGTGCTGCCTTCAGGAGCAACATTCAGCCAAAAAACCCCGCATCCCCATCGCTGTTCTTACCTCCCGTGTTTGTGCGTTTTGTGCTGCTGGCCTCCGTGGGAGTCTCCAGTGGTCTTTTGCGCGAGTCCGGGGGATCGGACTCCATGTGTGGTTGCTGATTGTGATGGTGAGGATTTGAGAAAATCCCGTTTTGCTGTACTGCTCCGCCGGCCATCATTTTCGAGCCTGCTCTTGGATGCTTGGTGCTGCGTTTGCGCTTAAATCCTCCTTTCTTCCGTTATCTTTACGCAGCGTAGCCGTGCTATAGACGAGTCCTCGGGAGGAAGCGAAAGTGGGTTTTAGGAATCGGAAAGTACGCCTGTTTCTTGACGGAGGGCTTATCTGCGCGTTTTCTCTGTGGTGCGCCGTGCGTACAGAGAGATGCTGCGCAGGGTCAGAAAGCGGCGGATGATCGGCTCAACGTGGAGAATAAAAAACAATAATAATAAAAAAAAAAGGAAGAAATCAGAAACCTGTGCAGATGCAGAATCTTCTAGGCTACTAAAAAAAATGTGCAAAACGGAGCGTCAATCTTCCATCAACCTTGCGGGATATGCGGCTTAGGATATGTGTGTCATTCCGCTGCAAGCGAATAAAAGAGCGTACTCATGTCAGGCGCTGAAGGATGGTGGCGCTCCTCTGCAACAGCAGCGACGCGAAAATCATTCAAACCAAAATAACAACAAAAAAAATCACAAAGCGAAGAGGAGAAGGAAAAAAGATCGGTGAAGCAAGAAGAAGAAGAAGAAGAAGAAGAAAAAAATCCTATGCGTAAATATCAGGTTTGTAATGCGTTAGTTATCCGGTCCCGGGTGCGTTCATGAAGACACGCTGCTGCAGGAAATCACGCGCTGTGGGTGAACACGCACGAACACGCAGAGAGGACGGTCTTTGCTGCTCGGTGAGTCGCTGGTGAAGATGCTGCTGCTGCTGCAGTCGTTACGTTCAGAGCATCACTTCTGTGACTGGCTGCTGCTGCTGCTGCTGCTGCTGCTGCTGCTGGAGGAGCGCAGGGGAGCGGCTGACGTCACAGGGCCTCGCGGTGCCTTCAGGGACTCCGTTCAGACTCGGATTTTTCTCACGCTTGTGGAAAAAGTGCGACTTGAGTCGGCGAGTGACGATGTGGATCAATTTTAACGCGAGGAAGAAGAAAATAAATAGTGTTTTACAATTTTATGCTCATGAATGAGATAGTTATTTTGTTTTTAATTATCAAAAATGTATAACTTTAATCAAAAATTCTCAAGATATTAAAAAAAGCATATTGATACTGTTAACAAAAAAGTATTGTTACCCATTTCAAAATGTATTTAATTTGCATTAAAAATCCAGTGGATCATCTACATTAGACTAGATTTTATTTTTTTTAAAGTTCATATTGATTAAAAAAAAAGTGCATTGTAACCTATCGAAAAAAGATTAATTTGTTATTAAAAGTCTACAGTCGATCGTCTTTATGAAAAATAAAAATACATTTAAAAATTGATTAAAAGTAGATATTTTTAGGTTAAATTACGTCTTACCCATCTCAAAAATATGAATTTTATACTTATAATAATGTACTGCTGGTCACCTTTATTATACTAGATTTTGATCTAGAATGTTTGAATGTTGAATGTTTTCATATTAATATTGAAATTCTTAAAAAAATTCGTAACTTTTGTTATATTTGATGTCAGGAAATACTGCAATTATATTCATATAATCCTATCTGCTCCATACAAAGTGGTGAAATACTGTGCGATATAATAATAATAATATGTCATTGTTGAATATGTTACCATGTGTTATACACACAAACGTTAAGTGATTCCAGCTTAATCTGATCAGAAAATAAAGTCTGAGGTTGCTGCATTGAGGAATACCATCTCTAAAATGGACATACAATAATTCAAGTTAAACTACACATGATTGTGTATAATTTGAATAAAACCAACGAAACCCATATTTCCCGACGACACGTGAACGCATCACGAGAGCGAAAGCTGAAAGTGAGAGGGGAGAGAGCGACGCCTCCGTCTGGAAGCGATTGGCCGAGGACGCGTTTTTCCCTGCAAAAAAATCAAAGAGAAACTAACATATTCAACCGGCGGTGGAGTCACGTGACGGAGAGGGCAGGATGTGGAGGTGCTGACGGTTTGTTCTCCGTTTAAAACCCGCGTCAAAATGCACTGAAGGCTGAAGGAGATGCTGAAGGTCCCGCTGCTGTGGACCTCTGAGAGGTTCTCGCTCTGCGTGGAGGACCTGAGGAGCTCCAGTGACACGTGCAGGAGCAGAGAGCTCACCTTTACCTCGCTCCGACTCACAATCTAAACACCACAAACCAAACTGAGGGATGTTTACGTTTATTCTATTAACTCTAATATTCAAATTTGACAGTTCTTGTTTTAGTTTCCCCAAGAACCTGAGCAACTGTGATGACCCCGAGGTCAGAGACGTCATATACCCGTGACAGCATCCACAGAAACACTGAGTATGAGCACAGCGTCATGACAAACACAGACACTAAAAACAGAGGAAACACACACACACACACACACACACACTCCAAGCACCCGGCTCGTCTCACCTGTCCCCACAGCCGCCGCCATGTGTGTGTGTGTGTGTGTGTGACTCACCTGTGTGTGCTGCGCCTGACATCTCTGCGCTGCTCTGCGTGGATGTGAACAGAGATCCTCCACAACTGTGCTGTCTCAGTCAGAGAGCTGTACCCGCCTCAGTCTCCCTCGCTCTCCCTCTCTCTCACACACACACACACACACACACACACACACACAGGGCATATTCTCACACACACTCGCTCTCTCAGAGAGACACACAATTACCTTCTGCTCCCTCTCTCCTCCTCCTCCATACAGTGGCGTACAGATGCAGCGCGCCCTCAGTGCTTTTTTGTAGATTGTAGTCAAGGTGACATTGGTCTGCGTGTACGTACACACACACACACACACAGACGCACACAGACGCACACAGACGCACACAGTCGCACAGAGGAGCACAGAGGAGCTACCTCACACAGTTTTCACATCGGCATGAGAAACGCTCCAGCGAGCCAGTCTCCTACTCAGGGAGGAAAAAAAAACCGTGGCTGATCCAAAAGCAGGTGGATCCAAGGCAGCAGAGTGAGACAGACTCTGCAGCTCAGACAGAAGCAGCAAAGGCCCCAGAGCCCCCCCAGAGCCCCAAAAAACTGGTTGCATTCGCTGCTGTAATGCAGTCTGCAGAGTGTCGCACACTTTCAGGTGGACACACACACACACAAGCGCGGTCTTACACATTTGGAGCAGAGACAAAAATCTGCTGCGAGGGTCTCTCAGAGCCTGCAGCAGCAGCAGCAGCAGCAGCAGCAGCAGCAGCAGCAGCAGCAGCAGCAGCTGCAGCATATGGAAAAAGTGAAGTGGCCCCATCATACGCAGTAAAACGCACCCCAACTAGCTGCATTCTTGTGTTTTTTTTTATTAGCCCGGTGCTGCGAGCAGATGTCAGTGGTGACGGTTCAAAGACATTGTGGCTCTGCAGACGTATGTTGTGACCTCCCCAACACTTTACGTGATCGACGCCAGAAAAACAAGCTTTAGCAACTTAGTGAAACGACGACAGAAGATGATGGTGTCACCATCAAACAGGTTTGTCTGAATGGAAATCAAGTCAACCGTCATGAACTGTCAGTAACGTTCAGAACATCAAAATTGAAACAGGGGATGCTCATTTCAGGGCCAGTTATTTATACATACATCCTTACAAAAATGCTGCAAATGAACAAACAAAGAAACGCGATAATTATATTTAAAATAGTCAAACTGACATGCGATAATAGTGTTTTTATTTACTGTGTATATGTACTAGGGATGTGAATCTTTGGGTGGCTCACGATACGATTCCGATTCTTAAGGGGGCACGATTCGATTCAAAATCGATTCAACCGATTTGATTCATCCGATTCTCGATTCAAAAATGTATACAATAGTGTATAGTGTGTTAAGGCAAATTATAGCATCAAAACAATACAGTTTGTATAAGATAATGTGATCATACAAAAGCAAACTTAAACAAGGCAAACTTATTCATTCAAAACAAATAAAAACTAACTTACTATACAAAAAAATTACTTGCATAAATAAAAGCTTAGGCTAGCTGCTTTAGAAAAAAATAAACTGTACACAAATAAACTGGTGTTTTGTGTGGTTTTTCAAAATAGAAACATTTTTGAAGCGTATGAATCGATTCAGAATTGTCGATGATTAGAATCGCGATTCCAATATGAATCGAATAAAAATGTGTATGAATAAGTACGAATAAAAAAATGGTCTGTATCGCAGCACAAATGACACGACAATCAGCTGTTTATCTACAAAATCCACTCAGGAAAGAGGCAGAAAAGGCCCCACTGTCAATCAAAAACTAGCTCCGCCTTTCGGACAGTTCCTCCAATCATCATGCACTGACTCGAAGAGAAGCTGAGCTTCCCTGGAAGTTAAAAAAAAAAAAACTATTCTGAAGCTGGTTTTCATGAGTAAGCTGCTACGGGGAATACGAAAACCACGCAAGACGATCCTTGATGAACAGCCGTTTCAAGCCAGCGGTACGTTCCTAGCGCACGTTTACCATTGAAATACAAATACAACACATCTTTGACGACAAGCCTTGCCGGACAATCACCACTGCTCCATCAGTGCCTTCAGATTTGTCATTTTGTGACTCCGTCCTTTGAAAACCTGCATTACCGGCACAAACCTCGCACACCAGGCAGCAGCGGACCAAGCAGCTACTGTGTCCTCACGCGCTAAAACTTACTTCAGTTTGTAGCAACGCAGAGATAAACGCACTGCACATATTCTTAAAATAGTCTGGACTTAAGTGAGTGTCAATTTTAATAGAATCTGTTAAGTAGCATCTATGATTTCATTGAGCTTGACCTCTGCAGCTTTTTGGCACAGGGAGCCCCGCAGAGCACCGACACCCATACGTGAGTGACTAACCATGTGGAAAAAAAATTCAAACTATCCCTTTAAAGCGCGCTCTCCAAAAGCCAGCATCATGGTTACAGTAAGAACTGTCAGAATTTCCCCTTTAATTTACGCAGCAGCAAATGTTCTGTTTCACATTAGTTAGGAAAAGGAACATTTTTTTCCCCGGTCATCTTTGATTATGGAATTCCCAGCTCTGTTGACGACAAATGGTTTTGGTCGCGACTCAAAAGGCAGAAAGGGGAAGAGAAAAAAAAAAGTATGACGACGCGAGCCAGCTGGAGCGCCGAGGCTCAAACCGCTGCGATTGTAAAAGGATGTTTTTAAATTCAGAAAAACGAGCCGCGAGATTAACATTTCTGTGAACCTTTCCGTCCTGCGGTCGTGTAATTAGAAAAGCGTTTGGTTTGAGTTCTGCTTCCTCCAATAACTCTCACGTGAAGAAATGAGTGAGCGGGAGAGAGAAGTTTGTTTTTCAGCAGGTGTGGAACGTTTGTGTGACTCTGTATGAAAAGTATTCAGAGAGTTTCTCTCTCACTGGGTCAAACCTGACTGGAGATAAATGAGGGAGCAGCTTGAAACAGCTGTTACCCAACAAACGTTCAGCCTCTGCTGCCACCTGCTGGACGCCGGTGGAAGCGCAGTCACTCCAGTTGTCATCCTTGCTCTAATTTGATCACAATAAAATCATTTTGTCAATAAACTGTTTAGAGAACTTTAGATATAAGGATATTGTAGAACATTATCTTGCAATTGTAACAAGAGTTATGATTTTATTCTTAATATTCTTATGAATTATTGTGGTTTTTACTGGTGGAACTTAATTTTTTAAAGATTATTTAGATAATTAATTATTAATACGTTACTCGACAAGACTGGTAACCTCATGACTTATTAGCACAAATACACATATGTTTCAATCAGAATTGCAGGGTTATAATATGTTATGTATATTATGCATAAATCATAGCGTGAATTACATGTTTTTATTCATATTTGCAATATTATTTCAATCATTAGTTAGAAATCAATTTTTTTTAAAAAGTAGAAATTCTTCAGTTGGGTATATCTTACTCAATGACAACACAATCCTTCACGGAGCATTTGAGGTATAAATTGTGGTATTTTATGTTGTTTGGTTCGATTGTTTGACTTTGATTTTTTTGTTTTATTTTCTCATTTTAAAAATGAATGGTCACATACATAACCTATAACGTGTATACTGAGTAAAATGTACAGGAGAATGTGGTAAAACAGATGAGTAAAAGGGTTTAAGTCTGTATAAAAAGATCGAAACAATTCTATGTTAAACTCTTAATACTGATCCTGCAGGATATACTGCATATTTTGAGAGAAAGGAAAAACACTTGCATTGTACGTAGTATCTAGAGTATGAAACATCTCTATGCTCAGATAATTGTGTGCCTCTCACTGCTCCTCATTGTCCTCCCACCCAACACTTGTTCAGCTCTGTCCTAAAGATCAATATCAAAGTCGATGAAGAGGCGGAGTCTGAGCCACTCTGAGAGATTGAAAAGAGACAAATGTGACGTCTTCCTCTATTTATTCGTCCAGTCGCAGACGTCACTCGTGCCGTCGCCCTGTAGATTCACCACTGAAGTGAAACTGATCTGAGAGCAACGGAGAAAAATGGACTGGAAGTCTACATTATTTAGTACAGTCCATTCATGTAATGGTACTGACAACACGAGTATTGAAGTGAACACGTCACCTTTACTAGACAAAATGGCCTTTATATCGCATTTATATATTATACTATTTAATTAAACTATGGATACATGTGAATATTTGCTTTTAAGACGCCAACTTCACACATGGTCAGTGACAAACAAAAATTTGCCAACTTCACTGTCCCTGAAATCAATTGAATAAATAAAATTACAAATAATGCAGAGATTTCAGAGGCTTCTGTATGAATTAAGTGGAAGTCAGTGGAATTAAGTGGGGTCATTCCACCATCCTTTTTTTCCCAACCTCCTTTTTAAATTAAAGATAATGCTTTTTTTTTATTCTTCCTCCTTTTTAAATTAAAGAAGAATAAGGATACGGAATGAATGGAGGATGAAAACCGATAAATCAGCTTCTAAATAGGACACAACCATGACTTTTTGCCATCTTCTCATCTTCAGAGAGCGGCTGATGAAGAGGACGAGCTCGTGCCAGCAGAATAACCCACATCTGGTCAATTCTGGCTATTAATCCCTCTGCTGAGTTACATCTGTCAAATCGTGAGGACATTTTAGAGGCGATGTGTGGCTCAGATCACATCTCTATAGACGTAATATAGTTGCATCATAGACGTCGTAAATCTCCGCTGCAGCCACAGCTGCGCAGCATCTTCAGGATCCACAAGAGACGTCCGTGCATGTGTGAAATAACAAACAGATTTTTAAAAGGAGTCCGTGTGAAGTTGAGCGCAGCCAAAGAACTGGTTTCATTATTATACACGGAACCTAACATTAATAAGTCACTATTTGATTATTAATGAGATGTTTTAGGTGAATGTGTTGTGGATTCTTCGTTCGTCTCTCATAATAAACTAAATCCAGTATTTTTGGTTAGTGGACAAAACAAAAAAATGATGGAGGAGGACGCCATCATTTAGAGGATGGATCAATATTTCATGACATGTTCTGATCTTACAGAAAACAGTCCACAGATCAGTCATTAAAGATGATGGTGATTTCCTCTTCCTCTAAATTCTTAAAGTCTTCTTGTTTTCTAGACCTTGAAAAGCCTGGAATTTTGTGTCAAAGTCTTGAAAAAGTGTGGAAAAAAAGTTTCTCTCATAGTAGAATTTTAAAGTCTGCACCTTTGTGTGAAATTGATGGACATTTGTGATTTCAATATGATTTGAAAATGTTAATTTACTGTGAATTCTGCATTTCATCATTAATGCTTTTATTAAAAGTTACTTTACCAAGTCAGTGTCTTGAAAAACATGCCTGCCTCGCTGCACGTCAAGACGCGCATCTCCTGAGCTTAAGCTGATGGAACAGTCAAAGCAACATTCAGTGGTAATTTTTACTTTCCTCCACTGGGTGGTGCTATTGTCCACAGCACATTGTGTGCAGAAATTACTACACTACAGCAAAGCAAAGCTATAAAAAAAAAATTATGACCCTGATTAGGCATCAACAAATCAGTGCACAGCATCACTCATTGATCCTGTCCTGATAGTAAGATGTGTCATAAATACAAATGCATTGAAAAAGCCACAGTGATTCCTTATTCTGCTGTTGTATATTTACATACATTACTCCAGTATTTCTGCTGATGTGACGCCACACATTTCCCCCCCATGGTGGAACAAGATAAAGGATGATCTCATCTTACAATAAGAGAAGGCAAGGCAGACAAAGAGAGGCAACTAAAGCACAAGATACAAATCTCAAAAGTTAGAATTGGCCATAAACAAAAGTTCGACCTCTAACGCAGCAGCTTTACAACCACATTAAACTTATCCAATCCACAAACAGCTGAAGGCTTACATGGTAGTATATGGGATTACACTGTCACCACTGTGGAGAGAAGTTTCACTATATAATCTGTCAATGCTACTTTTCTATTGAGTTACATTTGTGTGTTTATTATTCATTCTCAAAATAGATTTGCAAGCAAAAAATACATTTGAGAGCTAAAAAATTAAGTCTTCTTAGACTTCTTTTGCTCTCAAATCTCTTTTTTGCTTGCAAATCTACTTTGTGCGAGTGAATAATAAAGACACAAATGTATCGCCATACTTTTCTCCCGTGCAATATTGTAAATAAATGGGATAATTGTGCTAAATCCTATGCGTCATCTAACAGATTACAACCATCAGTCTGTTACTCCTATAATGTCCTATATGTCTGGTGCTGTGCAGTGATATCTTAGGAAGGAGGGTGACGATGGTCACGTAGACGATATTCTTTTACAACACAAGTTTGTTTGTTCAGCATCCGTCCAGTCTGTTTACCGTGAGAAAATCTCTTCTGAGAAA
Organism: Microchirus variegatus; assembly: GCF_963457635.1. Lineage (NCBI taxonomy): Eukaryota > Metazoa > Chordata > Actinopteri > Pleuronectiformes > Soleidae > Microchirus > Microchirus variegatus. The sequence continues at coordinate 37,087,745 of NC_139804.1, forward strand.
ATACAACGCACACATTTGCGTACAAGTAGAATCTCCTGCCTATAAACACCAGAACTAGTATTTGATGGACTGCTGACATTCAAACATGTACAAAAACAGTACACGGTTAAGAATGAGCCACCATTTTGCGACATTCCCGTCCAAAAGGGTCAAATATTTTATGAAAGAACAGAAATCTTGAGCGAGGTAACAGAAAGGGCAGAGCTCAACGAGTGAGGACAAAAATAAAATGAGCTACGATATCGCTGGCTGAAAATAAAATCTGGTTATTGCTTTAGTGATTTGTAAAAAAAAATAAACCAAAAGGAGAATCACTGATCAGCAAATAACCGAGGCTCTAAAACAGCAGAAGAAAAAGGGGAAACTTTGTAAACAGCGACTGGGATGAACTCTTTGCCCGACTCGGTTGCGGACGTTTGTTTTCTTGAGCTGGTGCCGTTTACTCTGGACATTCTCCTCCATGTCAACTCATTAACTCTGAACCGGTCTGAGGACAACATCCATGAATGAAGAGCTCTAAAAAGACCCCGAAGATTCAGAAGAACACGGACAGATAGACTGTCGAATGAAATCCAAACAAACTACACACAGGATGCTGAGAGGCTGATAAAACCTGGATTACCGTTTCTCTGTCTCCGACTTTAAATTAATCCTAAAATAAACATGCCAGACATGCGAAAACAATGGTGACGGGAAACCTTTGAATAGCTGATAATGCAATTTCATAATATCTGACTGGATGATTATTATTATTAGGCTAAACACCACAAACGCATTGAATGAAATGCTCCATAGCTCAGGTAAAAATATGTCCTTGAAGATGTTGGACTGTGAGAAAATGACTGCACAGAAAAGTTCTACAAGAAACCCTAATCTCACATCCTGCTCCTATTTTCAAAACATAGTAGATTTAATCCCAATCTGCAGGCCAAACCCACTCAGAGTCCTTCCATCAAACCAGACCTGTCATAATCCACCTACTCTCAGTTCCAACCACTATATTAAAAGTTTCTCAATCTCACTTTTTATTGCCATTTTCAGTCCAAGGCCACAGAATTCAGTCCTCGGCCGTGTTTTGACCAACATTCACAGACCCCGTAGACCGATGATGCAGCTGAACTCGACCACCGTGGGGACCGTCTGCTAACAGGAAGTAGGACGATGTTACGCTCTAAGCCTCATTTTTCTTATTTCCTCTTATTCGTCGACCAATCAGAACAAGATTCACATGCGAGGACCGACCACCAGCTGAGCGGACAGAGGGGAACATCTGCAGGGGTTAAGTTAACCAGGATGTCGGGCACATTTGGACAGAGGCTGCTGAACCACAAGTACTTGTGTTCTGACCTACATGATTTACAGATTTAAAAAAAAAAGAAAGAGGCTGTCATTTGAACTTTGCGAATTCCTCAGAAGCCATTTAAGTGACACAAGACAAATGTGGTGTTTTTATGGACATTCGGTACAGTTGTATTGAGCAATAAACAGTTTGGTGGTAAAATATTGTATATTTTCAAGACCTTCTCAAAATATTTTAGAATATTTAAGCTGTAAACAGCAACACATATTTCACTTACAAAACAGGCTTAGTTTGCAATTAAATCTATAGAGCACAATTTCGGGCGAAAGGAGCGCGTTCGCTGTCGCAAGATGCGTAACAGTACGGACTTCATGAAATTGCGATTAAGACTTTTTAACGGGCCTTCATTTTCCCAAAACTGACATTTTAAGACCCCGCGGACACACTGAATAATATAACAAACCATTATACATGGTCAAAAAACTGGTACAGTACATCACCTTTACCTCATGGAGAGCATGTCCTCCTGCTAAGTGGTGGGAAGTTCCAAAAACAAAAAACAGCAAAAATGGCTCTTACACTGTATTTCACTGGAAACTGAACATTTTCCTCTGAGGAAAAACATCATGCCACTGGAAAATCCGCACATTAAAAAAAGGAATATTCCAAAGTTGCTGTGGATGCAGTTGACATATTTGGGCACAAGGGCTACAAAGGTTGCCACAAGGCTAAGTTGCACACCTATGATTGTTTTGTAACTTGATGCAGTCTATTTATAAACTCCAACTGGTTCAGAATTCAGCTGCTTGTATCATTTCACGGACCCCCTCCCTCCCTCCCTCCATCACATCACATCACATCCGCCCACAACCTTGCACCTCCTCCATACCTTTCCAGATCTCCTGCTCAGATCCTCCTCACTGTCCCTCCCGCTTCGTCTCGTCGCCACCAGCTCTATGATTCCGTCCATCCTGATCTCCGCAACACTGACTCTCTCCATCATTTCAAAACCAAGCTAAAAAATAATAATAATAATCAGCATTGGTATACTGCCAATGACCACACTGCATTCAATGATATTGTCTTTTATTTGTACGTGGTTGTATTCTATATAAGTGTATGATAAAATCATATTTTAAAAAAATATATAAAATATATTATTATGATTGGATGTGAGCAAATGGGTCAGAGATAAATAAAACCCATATTTTGCTAAGAAATAATTGATTAATCGATTACTAAATTAATTGTCGACTGTTTTGATAGCTTTTTTTCATGATTAGAACAAGATTTTTGATGGTTTCAGCTTCTTAAATGTGCATTTCTTTGTTTGTTTTGCTCCATATAACAAAGAAATCATTAAAGCTTAATATTGTTGGTGTGTGTGGACCTAACGATTACTGGATTAATGGAGAAAATACTCAACAGAGAACAATAAGAGTTAGTTGCAGCTCTAGAAATTACAGTTGTTGATTTAATAGTTGATGTGTAAACCTATAATGGATTATTAGTAAGTAAGTAGGTTGTAATCTGCAACAAAAAAACACCCAACAAGCTAATCTTTAAGCTAACATTTCACCTCTCCTTAGTGACAACAAACGATTAATTGTCGATTAAAGTCTCGTTCCATGTGGGACGTTTTCCGTGTTTACCTTGTCACAGTTCGTGTGTTGTTGTTCCGTGGGTTCGTCCTTCTTCTGTGGGTTCGTCCTTCCGTGGGTTTTGTGGAGAGAAAAGTGTGTGGCCGGAAAACGTAAACACAAACCGTTGTCCGCCATTTTGAGACGAGCGCGCAGGTAGTCGTCGCGCGCGATTGCAAATTTGAATTTGAGACGCGAGTGGGCGGGGCTTAACCGCGAGATTTAAAGTGGTACGCCACCACAACAACAACAACAACAAAAACAACACGTTAGCTTGTTTTTGACGTCAACACTGTAACAAACACAACATTTTTAGTTTTTAACCACTGAATATGACATTTAAATATTATAATACATAATTTTAAACACGATATAGAAGCCAGTGTAGGGTTGTTTCCCTACATTGTGTACGTTTCCTGCTTACTAGTTTGCTAACATGTGAAACGTAAAATGCAAAATAAAGAGTATAATACCATAACAAGGCCACTTTCTGGGTCAAGCCAATTAATCTCATTGTCACCTTTAACAGAGTTAATGTGGCACAGTCACGTGACGTTTAATAGAATTACCAGGTCATGAGATAACGACATAACAGTGTCACAAGAAAACACTTCACAAACATTAAGACAATGATTTTCATTCTTACGCACACACACACACACACAAACAGGTTTGTTTGTTTGTTTTTGTCTCCCCCTTGTGTAGTTTAAGGCATGTTGTAAAACTACAGTGTTTTATACAAATATCTACTAAAACACCATTGTAAGGTATTTAAACTATTTTCCTTTTAAGATCATTTTCCCCCAAAAAGTATGCAAAATGTTTTTATACGTGTAATATGTCATATGTGTTGGTCATTTAGTTACTTTGAAAATATTTACACATTTAAAATTAAGATGATATCACATAACTTTATGGGTAAAAAATTAGACATTTAACCCCAAATTACACCTGACAACATGTTAATAGTTATGATAGAAAAAACTGTATGAATGAATAAAAATCAAGTGTTTTGCCTCAGACTGCGTCTGTAATTTTTCATGATTTTATACATTTATTTATTCTTTATTAATGGCTTAAAGTCTAGAGGAACTATATTTTGAAACCATATTCATGATTTTGTTTGTTATGGTTACGTCCTCTCCCTTTAATATGAATCATACACTATGTTGTGTCCTCTACATTACCTACAAAACACCTCTGACACCACCTCCTGTGAATCCTGACGACTGCAGACACATAATCAAACTGAAAACTGTAAATCACTGAAGCAGTTTCACTTCCAGGTGCTCGCAGATGTGTTTATGGCTGCAATCAGCAGGGATTTACTGTTTAATGTGGAGGCTTTGGTGCTTTCTGCTGCAGCATCTACTCTTTCAATGAAATCAATTTACCCTCTGCAGTGTCGTTACATATCAGTCGAACTGTTGTCGATTTATCTGTCAGTTATTTTGTTGACTAATCGATCACTTGTTTGGTTTATAAAAAGTCATAAAAGCACACACGTGTTAATGGATTAATTCAGGGCCGTATCAAGCTTTGTGGGGGCCCTAAGATGTTTGGGGACCATTGTGCCCCAACGTTTTAAGATGCCACAATCTTTTACACTTCACGAGTTAAATTGAACATCTCAAGTTAACTTGATTTAAAGAAAATTGATAATACAAGGAAAACAATCCTCTATACGTCAATAAAAAAATTTGAAAGCAAGAACACAACTCAAGTTCTCACAACAACTCAAATTATCACAACCCCAAACAATAAAATAAGTTTACTTTAGTTAAAAAAAAAAAAAACGCAACGAACTAGCATCTACTGTATATCAATGTGCAGGCAATAAAAACAAAATAAAACCTTCTCAGAATAAAAATTCTCATCAGATGAGGCTGAACATGCAGCTTTGGTGCCCCCTGGTGGCCTGGGGGCCCTAGGGATTTGCATCGTCCACATAATAGCTAGAATCACCTTTGCCTGTAGATTCCCACATTCATGCAAATCTCTCAAAATTGGTGTCAGTCATTTGTCATTTGTCATTCGCCGTCTTTCTCTGATCTCACATTTGCATGAATTGTAATTTGTGTTTTGTGGGATACTAAAGATGGCAGAGAACCACAACAACAACAACAACCACAACAACAGCATACATCTCTGTTTTTTATTGGTTTGGGTTAGAAGTGAGCATATCTCACAAGTCCAGATTTCATCTCACCGCTGAGCGCCTCGCTGTCTCGTTGTCCGTCTTTGGACGTACAGCGTAACGCTGGCTCGCTCTTCTTTCGCGTTTTGATCCTGAGATTAAAGGTTATATTAAATTCTGTGGAGACTTGTTCGCCTCACCATATCTAACCCTACACATCCTGCACTCCTGATGTTCTCAAATAAAATCGTGAAACCATGAAATCAGGGCTTTTGTTGAAGCCTCCTCCTCAGGTTTGCATCCTATAAAAAGCTGTGTGCATTTGTCTGAGCAGATCAGCAGCAGCCCCGATGTCCTGCTTCCTCTGCCAGGATCAGGATGGAAATACAGCCTGAATGGTTCACTCATTAGATTATAAAAAAAAATGCATCTTAAAAAAACTGATTCTGGGTCACATTGTAATTCACAGTGGGAGGAGAAACAAGCAGCAGCTCACCCTGGGCTACGATTAACATATGACTGGAATCATCAGCATCGTGTAGGAACGAGGGGATTAATGTAAGGTTGAAGAATAGCAGGTAAATCTTCATGATGGACGTGATTTGAATATTTATATTATTTCTGTATTCCTCTCTATATACACATATATTAGTATTATATTATTGTACTCAAACACATCTTAAAACCCATTGTTACTCTATTTTTATTGTTTTATTGTTTGTTCTTATGTCTATTCGGTCACACATTTGTATGTTTCATTTATTTATCTCTAATTACAGCACTTTGTTTCAGCTGTTGTTGTCTTTTAAGTGCTTTATAAATCACATTCTCACCTTCTCGTCGTCCCCTTTTTCTAAAATGAAGACTTTTTGAAAGAAATCCTTTGATTTTTCGATTAATTCAATCAAACAAAGCTTCATTTTCAGGTGAATGGAAGTTTATTGACTTGCAGAAGTTTGGTCACCTCATCTCCTGTAAATCCTATTTAAATGCTACCCGTTCTTCTCCAAACACTGTCAAAGTCACCTGCCACATAGACAGATATATCTTTACAGCTGAATTAATCTGAACATTTGATAAAAATCACTCACAAGCCTTCTTTTTTTCTTGTCTGGAGGTGTTTCTCCATCCGTACCTTGTGATAAATCACTCTCAGAATCAGGTGAGCTGCTGGTTTATGACAGTGTGGCCTCTGGTGAGCGTCTATATATAGACGTACGGCCGAGGTGCATGAGCAGTGAAGCGTTTAGAGGACGAGAGGCAATGTTCCCTCAGACAGACAGAGCTGTGTCCTCTCAAGAACATGTGCTCATGTTTCTTCCCACACACACACACACACACACACACACATGCAGTTGGACACACAAACAGTCCATACGTTACCACGCTTTTCTATTTCTTCTCTCACAACACCCACACTATCTTCTGTCTTGTATAACACAGTGTGTGAATGTGTCCTCCCCCGTGACAGTGGGTCGTAAATACAGGGTTCCCTCTGATGTGCAGGGTAATAATGGAAAGGACACGCCGGCCCACACACACTGTCACAGATAAGCACACACACACACACACACACACACACACACACACACACACACACACACACACACACACACACACACACACACACACACACACACACACACACACACACACACACACACATTCTTGTACTTGCTGCATACTGAGGACTGGGTTGCTGACAAAGTGAGGACCAGCATTTTCATCTATATAGAACTACTGGTTGCAGTACCATAAAATGTCTGCAGGTGGAGCCCCAGAGCAAAAAGGGCTGGAAAACTTTTACATTTTAAATTTTATTTTTGGTCCAAAATTTTACAAAAACATCATACTTATACTATGTAGTCCAACATTTGAAGAATTTTTTTTTTACCCAAAATTTAAAAATAATTTTTTCCCAAAATTAAAAAAAAAATGGCCCAAAATGTGACAAAAAACGTCAAACTATACTGACGTCCAAAATTTGAAAAAAAAATTTGACCCAAAATGGTTGGTCCAAAATTTGACCCAAAATGTTTGGTCCAAAATTTGACCCAAAGTGTTTGGTCCAAAATTTGACCCAAAGTTTTTGGTCCAAAATTTGACAAAAACGTGATACTATACTACGTCATCCAAAATTAAAAAAAAAAAATTGACCCAAAATTTGAAAAAAAAATTGACCCAAAATTTGAAAAAAAGAATTTGACCCAACATTTTGGGTCCAAAATTTGACAAAAACGTCATACTATACTACGTCATCCAAAATTAAAAAAAAAATGTTTTACCCAAAATTTGAAAAAAGAAATTTACCCAAAAATTTTGGCCCAAAATTTGACAAAAACGTCAAACTATACTGACGTCCAAAATTTGAAATAACAATTTGACCCAAAATGTTTGGTCCAACATTTGACCCAAAGTTTTTGGTCCAAATTTTTGACAAATTAAGTATAGCATGTTATATCAGCCTAAGGAAGTGATTTCAATGAAAACAAAGTGAGGACCGGCCAAAATATCCTCACTCCGTAAAAATTACCTCACATGGTCCTCAGTATGCCACAAGTACAAGAACACACACACACACACACACACACACACACACACACACACACACACACACACACACACACACACACACACACACACACACACACACACACACACACACACACACACACACACACACACACACACACACACACACAGAGTGTGAAATATGATGACATTTAATTGGGAAATCAAAAATAGTTGATATTTTGGCTCAACCTTTGATCACAGACTGTGTGCAGGAAAAAAAATGGACGTCGTCTCCAAGTCTGGAAGGTGAAGTGAATAGAGTATTATGTGTTTACTCTTTAATAGCCATCAGGGGGCGACCACACTGACTTTTATATTCAAGTCTATGAGAAAGAGAACCCTTCTTCTCACTTTGATTTATAACATCAGCGAGCAGTTTCCGTTTTATGGACTTGTTCTCTCGTGTGAGGTCTTCTTCCATAGAGCGCCACGTCCATTTTTGTAAGTTATGATCCCATTTAAAGTCAAACGTAATAAAGGACAGCTGCTACTGTGGAAGAGCAGTGTGTGTGTGTGTGTGTGTTTGCTGTAATTTTGACTGTTTTTCCATCTTGCATTGTTCATTTGTATTTAGATTTTTCGACACATTTCTCTGATGTTGCAGATGCAGTAGTTGTTTTCACTACTGGTACTTACAGGCTGGACTGAGAAATGTGGTGTCTTTGAGTGAGCCATAACTCTCTTGCCGATGTTCTTGGATTTTCACACAGTACAGTACTTTGACAGTGAGCTGACTTTCTTCTCGAAAACAAAAAGTATGTCGGAATGACTTGTAATTCACCATCATAATAGTCGGTATCACCCTGAACAAGAATCTGTTGAAAATATTTGCAAACCTCTTAAGGAATAATTTTAATTAATTTTTGAAATTCAGGAAATGATCCATTTGCTCTGATGCACTTTGACAGTGAGCTGACTTTCTTCTCGAAAACAAAAAGTTTCTCAGAATGACTTGAAATTTACCATCATAATTGTCGGCATCGCCCTGAACAAGAATCTGTTGTAAATATTTGCAAACCTCTTAAGGAATAATTTTGATAATTTTTTGAAATTCAGGAAATGATCCATTTGCCCTGATTAAGACAATACGTTGAGATGAAACTTGAAATTACAAGAATAAAGTTGGAAAATCACATTTCGTCTCAACATTCTGATCAGAGAGAGTGCAGCTCCACAGAAGCTAACAGTCAGTCTCAGACGTGGTTGTAATGTGAGTTATTGACCTGCTGAAAGCAATAAAAAATCAATAACATAAATCATAAACTTGGACACCAAATATCTGTCCAATATCCGCCAGATATTCCAGCTTTATTCTAATTCTTTGATTCTAAAATACAAACACTGGTCGATGTTACGTTTTGTATTCATAATTTATTTCTCACTGACACTAGCACTGAATGAACTAACACACATGATGAAGAGGCTGGCTCCTCCTCCTCCTCCTCCTCCTCCTCCTCACAGACGCACAAACAACAACAGCCTGGAGCAGCAGCAGTACCCAAACACAGACACACTTTCATGCCAAGACAACACAAATAAAATCACATTCCCCATCTCTCAGGTGAAACAGTTGGCAGGTGGAAGTGTGAAGAAGACACAAATAATGAGACTGATGAGCCGTGCTGTGTATTCAGTTATAAAAGCTGCTGTTAAAAAGGTCCAGTGCATAGAATTTAGAGACATCTATCAGTGTATATTTACAATTCGTTCTAAATCATGACTCAAAATGAAAAAAAAAACACTGGTTTCCTTTGCCTTAGAACATTGGTTCTCAAAGTGCGGCCTGGGGGCCAATGGCGGCCCACAGAAACATTTCTGGCGGCCCCGCAATGAATTACAGTTGATAGTTTTAATCCAGGAGCTACTAAGCTTGTTAAATGTTTATTGGACATTACTGGATACAGACCAATAAGTGTAAACAAAAATACTGGGTATTTACCTGGTTTCTATATTGTGAATTTTAGTGTATTATTGTGTTAAAAGCTGGTAATAAGCAGGTAGCTACAGCCCCCAATTACTAGCTATTTACCCAGTAAATATATGGTAACAGAAATGTGTTACTTGGTATTAACCTGTAATTAGAAGGTAAGAACAATGGCCAAAATACTGGGTAATTACCCAGTAAATTATAAAGCGTTATTATATTAATGCTTAAATTACATTATATTAACACTTATATTACTTAACGCTAAACTGTAGAACTGCAATCTGGTCATTAAAATTAGTACAAATGGGATTTATTTCTGTTTTTTTTCTGTTTTTTTTTCCTTTGGTGGCCCTCAGTCCAATGTTGGGTTCCTAAATTGGCCCTCAGGTATCAACACTTTGAGAACCCCTGCCTTAGAAGGAGTGGTTTATGTCTGGAGCCCTCGTGAGCCTCTGGAACACAAAGTCTGTCAAGTCTGGCACCAACATGTTTTGACATGAAAAAGCAAACAATGGAAAGTGAGACTTTCATGTTTTTAAGATGACTGAAGGTCAGCGCTCTCTCTCTTACAGGTTTAGAAAAAGGAGTTGCTTGTAACTTGACCCGGAGATGCCACTAAATCCCACACTTAACCTTATAATCTGAAGTCTTTGGTTGCTTTCGTCACCTTGGAGGAGAAATTCACAACAGTGTTAGTGAAATAAACACAGCATGTGATTTGTTTCTCAATCCTTTATTGTCCTCACATTCTGTAGTTCCCCACTCCGATGGCAGACTATGGCAATTTCTTATTTATATTCACATAAAGAACCTGACACACAAACGATGGGACTTTCTTGAATCTTTGATTTGATTTTTTTTTCTTTTAAAAACAAACCGGCCGTTCTCATTCCAAAAGCATCATATACATCTAACTATTGATCATTTAACATCAGTCATGACAGCATCGTTAAGATTCATCCTAACCCTAACCTCAGTCATCGTCTTAGGCCCTAACACTAATCTTATGTTCTGAGTTATGAGTATTATAATTCAAGATTAAACTTGAAATTTCAAGAAAAACTTGGAATATAATCTTGAGATTGAAATCGACATGTTGAGATTAAACTTGAAAAATGAGAATAAAGTTGGATTATCATATCAAGATTTAAATCGACACGTAACATTTTCAAGAAAAAAAGTTGGAATATGACAAGATTTAAGACACCAATTTGAGAATAAACTCAAGATTTCAAGAATAAGGTTGACAAGATTTAAATCAACATGTTGAGATTAAACTTGACATTTCAAGAATACAATTGGAATATGATCTTGAGATTTAAATTAACATGTTGAGATTAAACTTGAAACATTTTAATACAGTTTGAATATCATGTTGAGATTTAAATCGATATGTCAAGAATTAACTCAACATTTCAAGAAAAACAGTTAGGATATGATAAGAGTCAAGACAACAATTTGAGATTAAACTCCAGATTACAAGAATAAAGTAAACGCTTTAAATCGACATGTTGACATTAAACTCGAAATTTCAAGAATAAAATTGAATAATCTCGAGATTCAAATCAACTTGTTGAGATTAAACTTGAAAAATGAGAATAACGTTGGAATATCATGCTGAGATGTAAATGGACATGTCAAGAATTGACGAGATTTAAATCGACATGTTGAGATTAAACTCAAATAATGAGAATAAGCTTGTGAATAATCATGTTGAGACTATATCAGTGTTTGAATTCTCCAGGTTTACACTGGAGTCAACAGAAAGAGACCATGTAAGTGTGTCAGACTTGTGTATACGAGGCTCTCGGGATGAGAAAGGGCTCGAAACAACACATGTTACTTTGCTCTTTTGAATACTGCCAAAGCTTCTGCTTTCCTTATACAGTATGATATGATTTAGCAGCCAACAGCAGTGTTAACTGACTCGAGGAGGAATGTTCTTTTTTTTTTTTTTGCTTTCCGTCATAATAAGAAAGAAAATACATGGCTCACATTAAATAAAAGAAACACACTTTTGCAGTATACGCTTTCTTTCTGTCACAGTTTATAAGCTGAGGTACTTCATACGGCTTCACTGTTTCCTTTAAAAACTATAACAAATATGGTAAAGACATTTTCAACAAGCATTACAAATGTTTTGGACCAACGATGTTCTCCTCTTCTACTGTCATATTTCTTATAAGTGGCACTTTTGGGGTTTCAAACCTCTGTATCCTTTATCTGCAACAATAACTCCCATTTAAATATCCATGTAGCCTGAATGGCTCCTGGCACAGCAATAAATAGTCCAAATATCCAAGTCGTGTTTGATAAAAGCCCTATAATCTGTGGGATTATCAGCTCCGTTACTCCAGCGCGACACTCGTTCAACATCTAAACGAAGGAGTGGTTTGAAAAAAACGTGGCACAGTCACTAATGGTCCACTGAAGCTGAATCCTAAGGACTTTGGTGTAAACCTCTCTTGCGTGTCTCAAACATCTCAAACCGAGTCTTATTTCTTGGCAGCTACTCTGGCATTAATGATGATGACCTAGCGTAGCACGTTGACACGAGCACATACAGACCAGACGTTGCAGAATATGGCACAAGTTGCTCAGTGTGACTAAATCAGCAGCTGACCGTGATAAAGTAATCCAGGATAAAACCTTTCGATTGTCCTCAGGTGACACGATCATTGGCATTTGGATTGGAATGATGTGACTGAACGTTGGACTCGTACAACATTTCTATGTAATGGTCGAGCATGGCTTGATTAAACCTGGTATAATGGACGTTTTTTCACAGCAAATATGTGTTGGCATGAAATAGTAGGACAAATGAGCATCAATTCGGGCTCCACACTCCAGGGTCAGAGTACGGTCATTATAGCACTGACAAATCTAAAGGCCTTTTTCCACCTATGGTCCCAGCTCGCCTCGCCTCGGCACGGTTTAGGTTGGTTTTCCACTCCAAAAACAAACGAGTGACTCGTGACTTGTAAAGCCAGTGGTTTTCAGTGTAACTGAATCATTAGAATCAGTTAAATCTCGCCATATGTAAGAATGTGGCCAGAAACGGTTACTACATTCAAATTCAAAATACCGAGGTCTTTTAGGTTTTCGTTTTCTGACGTAACTGGCAACCCGTGGTTGCTCGGCAGCTGAGACTCTACTGACTGCAATGATTGGTAGACGGCGGTAGGTGGCGCCACATGACACCAAAACATGTATTGAAAACATAAACATACAAAATATTTTTTTAATGCAAATATTTTGTCTGTGCTGTTGTTGTTGGTGAGTTCAGTTTGTTATATGAACATTATTCCTGAGTCTCTGTGACATATTAGGAGGATTTTATGGCCAGTTGATTTAGATTTATCACATAATGCACCTTTAATTAAAACTCAGTACTTCGTCCGTGACGGGAGCACAGACTCCATCTGACACGGTCATTGAACTGAAATACAGCAGCAGGGTTTGTGACCCAGCTCGTTGGTCGCATGCAGCCGTGCTGTCGCTGAATACACCAGACTCCTCTCGATGGTAATTGTTGGAGATTAACCCATGTTTTTAGGATTGTTAAAGGTCCCATATTATACCCTATTAACCCAAGTTAAACTAGGTCCTGGTGCCCTAATGAACATGTCTGTGTCATGCTTTAGTCAAAATATCATAAGGATGAAGCACAATAGCAGTTCAATAACTCTGCCATAACAGCCTTTTTCAGAACGCTCGGTTTTGTGCCTGATCATTTACACGTGAATGAGACCCAGGTAAACACACATCCACTGCTTCCAGGGGAGTGTTGATCTAACTTACTATCCACAGCCATATTGTCGCCACTTATCACCTATTGATCACGATTAATGCCGCGCGGCGCGGCGTGTATGTAAATTCCCATGCTAGAAAAAGACCCTGAACGCACCAGTGTAACTGCGGCTCCAGCTGACGTGTGTGGATCAACAACACGAGGAGAGAACGTGGAAACACGACAGAAAGGCAGCCTTTGGTTGAGAAGAAATGTAGGACAACATCTACATCTTTCTGCAGTGCTTTCAAACGCGTGCTCCTCATATCACCGATCCACACACGCCACTCGCTTACTGCAGGCACGTAACTGGTGCGTTCCAGGTGTCCCTCCAGCATAGGAATTTACATACACGATCAACAACAAAGGGCTTGTGAAGCTTGTGAACATTTTTTTCATAAATAAAATATATCCACTGGACACAAACATCCTCTGAGGCTGGAAGTTTGTGTAAAACACTGTGCTCCGCTGTGCAGCCACTCTTCCTCCCTCGCCTGCAATCTCGTATTTCACAGGGACAAGGGGGAGCTACGGTGGAGCTGTGAAGTACTCTGTGAAGTACTCTGTGAAGTACTCTGTGATGTACTCTGTGAAGTACTCTGCCTGGTGGGGTGCCAACATTCACGGTGAAATGTCCGCACTGTCGTCACTTGGTCGGGAGGTATAAACATCACGTGTTTTATCGCCTATACTTACACAAAGTGGAACCACTAAAACATGACTGAGTCTTGTTTTTTCACATTTTGGGGACTGGTATGGCCCACTGAGTCCCAAATATAAGTACTAAAATATTAAGAAGTCGATTTTGCACAATAGGGGACCTTTAAGTCTTTTTAACTGATCTAATGTTTCGGCTTGATTCTTGTGTCGGACGTCTTGCTTGTGCCTCTTCCTTTGAACCTCGCCAGAGCAGTACCAGGTACCAGATACTATCGCTAACGGAAACGCAAGATAACCGTACCGTGACGAGGCGAGGCGAGTAGCGTAAGTGGAAACACGGCATAATGGTGGCCAAAGACCTTTGCACAGTACTGGACTTCATTAGTCCCTTCCTCATTCTGGCTTGGTAGAAGTGCCACTGAGCAAAGATCTACAATCACACCTGCATCTGATTTTAGTCAGAACAAAAGAATCTGATGTGTTGGGATGTGCTACTGCTTGGAATTCACTTCCTCACACTGAGAATGGTCATCTGCAGACACTCCTCCTTCAGAGCCACCAGCTCGGTCTTGTAGCTGCTCGTCTTGCCTCCGTCGAGGTACACGCAAGGCTGCCTCTTTGTCGAAAGAGGCGTTTCCATGGTGACCGAACCAGCGTTCAGCATGTCGGCGTGCGAGGGCGAAGAGGAGCCCTTCTGGCAGGCCACGGGCAGCAGCGCCGAGAGGGCTCGGCCCACGTCGTTCCTCGCCCCCTCGTTGACGAAACAGTACAAAATGGGATCGGCGACACAGTTGAGGCTGGTCATCGCCAGCGACACGTGGTACGCCGCGAACAGACTCTCCTCAGAGCCACAGTCGCACGGCTTCTTCAGAAACATGACACTCCGCACGAGCAGGAGGACGTGGTACGGTCCAAAGCAGAACAGAACAATTAGGATCAAACTCAAAGCCAGCCGCTGAATTTTGGCCTTTTCCTGACGCTCCGTTGAGACATTGCAGC
The DNA here is from genome assembly GCF_963457635.1 of Microchirus variegatus. Classification (NCBI taxonomy): domain Eukaryota; kingdom Metazoa; phylum Chordata; class Actinopteri; order Pleuronectiformes; family Soleidae; genus Microchirus; species Microchirus variegatus. The sequence continues at coordinate 37,102,772 of NC_139804.1, forward strand.
GCACCGCTGCCAGGATTCCACGGTAGGCGACCAGCATGGCTGTCCAGGGCGCAAGGAAGCCCAGAAAGGTCCGGTACAGGTTCATCCCTGCCACCCAGTCCTGCATGGGATACTTCTCAAAGCAGAAGGTGTGGTTGAAGCGATCCTGGAAGAGCTCATCGTGGAAGAGAGGAGCGGAGTTGGCGATGATCTCAATGATCCACACCACGGTGCTGACCAAGATGGCTGCAGGTGGTTCAGGGGGGGAAAGAGAGATGTTATTCTTTGAGGTAACGTCCATACGTCTCAACTGTTGGAATGACCTTATTCACTGACCTAAGAAACCATGAACTTAGTACTTAGTAAAATCTTGAGCCTTTAAAATGGTACACACTATTAGATTATATGCAATGTCATGATATTAAAGGTGCCATATGTAAGAATGTGGCCAAAAACAGTTACTACACTCAAATTCAAAATACCAAGGTCTTTCAGGATTCGTCTTCTCCGCCATTGTAGCTCAGACGTACTGTAGCTGGCAACCCGTGGTTGCTCTGCAGCTGAGACTCTACTGACTGCAATGATTGGTAGACGGTGGTAGGTGGCGCCACATGACGCCAAAACATGATTTCAAAACATAAACATGATTTGCAGTCTGCAAAACATTTTTTTAATGCAAATATTTAGTCTGTACTGTTGTTGTTGGTGAGTTCAGTTTGTTATATGAACATTATTCCTGAGTCTCTGTGACATATTAGGAGGATTTTATGATTTATTACATAATGCACCTTTAAGTAGTACTGTCAAACGTTAACGCACGCACTTATGTTTCCATGACGACTGACTGGAATAAGACGCGTGTGGCGTCATGTTTACGTGACTCCGGATTGTTAAAATGAGTCTCTAAAGTAACGCTAAACTTTAAAAACAGAGGCACAGGTACGCTGGTTATTTGTAGCGCTGCTCTTTTCCTTTAATAAACAGACCGGTCCAGTTCCACTGTAGGTGTGCTAACGGCGCTAAAAGGAGCTAACGGAGCTAACTGGTAAACGTTGGCTGGACTCCGGTGTCGCGGCACGTAAACATGACGTCAAACATGATGTCTTTTTCCGGTGAGTCGTCATGGAAACCTGTCATGATGTCTTTTAACATGAAGTGATCTTATCTCTGGACAAAGTCGATTTCCTGTTCTAACAGATTTAACAGCTGTGAAGACTCATACGTCCCTTCCAGGCTTGGCAGTAGCACAGAGGCAATTCATCAAAAATGTAATATCTTAATCATATAAAAACAGGATGAGCTGCTGTTTACCATGCGTCTGTTCCCACTGAACATTTCACTTTACGGGTTTCCTTTACGTACCCGTTTTGATTCGTCTGACCTTGGAGAACCGTAAAGGGTACGCCACGGCCAGGTACCTGTCGATCGATATGCAGCAGAGGAAGGCGATGCTGACGTAGATGTTCGTGTAGAAGATGAAGCCAAACAGCTTGCAGCTCTCCTGGCCGTGGATCCAGTCGTCGTGCTGCAGGAAGTAGTCGATCCACAGGGGAAGAGTGGCGATGTAGAGGAGGTCGGCCACCGACAGGTTGATCAGGTAGATGCCGAGCTCATTGCGTTGGCGCACCTGGACGGGGAGGAACGTGACGGAGGGGAAGGAGAAGGTGAAAAGACGAGATGGGGGGCAGGAGGTGGAGGAGGTGGAAGTGCAACATTCTGAAGGTGGTTACACTTCATGCCTCATGGAGGTTGAACCAAAGCATTTTTTGCTTCCATTATGTCCTTTAAAAACATTTGTCTGCGTTGCTAAAGTAATCCTCAGATATATTTAGTCAGGGATGATTCACCTGTTGGATCCTTCATTGCTCGGAGATGAAAAAGACATAGAAGACGCCGTTCAAAAGAGGCGACCTTAACTTGAGATAACAACTAGTGTGTTTTCCTTTTTAATGTCAACAAAAATTAACTGCAACATATATTCTTTCAGCTTTAAAGGATTGAGTAGGTTTGGTTTGGTCTGTTACTCTGACAAACAGATATGATCATTCACAGTAAAAATGAAGAAGAAGAGGTTCCACTTCACTGCCTCCATGAAGTTTTCCTGCAGCTTGATTTACCAGCATGCAGTATTGATATTGTTATTTAAAACCACCCTGGAAAACAGCCAGCACAGCAGTTATGCACATGTTTTGTCAGATGATGTCATCAGTGACAAAAATAGGGGTGACATTGAGGACGTATGATATCCATAATAACTACGGTTGTATATTTTGTAACATCAGAGACTATGCATCGTAGAGTCAGTCTTAGCTGTCGATCGCGATGATTTACACTGTTTTCTCAGCAATACATCACTAATTATAGCTGGAGTCTATTAACACCTTTTTTGTTATTTGACAAAATCCACTTCCGGATAGTAAATAAAATCGTCTAGAGGGAAAAAAAAGAGAAACAAAACTGATGTTGTACAATCGTGGAAGAGGTGTCAACAGCAGGCTGCTCTTTTTTGATAAGGACTATGTCGTAGAATTTTTTTTAAATTATTTTAAAATAAAATAACTTGATGCAAATACTAGGACAGATAGACATATAGAAAGACTAAGATAGTTAGATTTAAAAAAAAAGTTCACTTGGTAAGACCTAAATGAATTAAGTTTATTCAAACTGAAGTTGTCTTCAGATAGATAGATAGATAGATAGATAGATAGATAGATAGATAGATAGATAGATAGATAGATAGATAGATAGATAGATAGATAGATAGATAGATAGATAGATAGATAGATAGATAGATAGATAGATAGATAGCTTTATTTCGGGGTTGTACCTATGTTCCCCCGGGTCCTATGTTCCCCGTTTTTCCCAAAAAAGGTCCACTTTGTATGTGACAGGGGAACATAGGACCCTTTTTTTGAAAAAGGGTAGGGTTAGGATTAGGGTTAGAGAAAGGGTCCTATGTTCCCCAGTCACATACAAAGCAGGGAACATTGGACCCGGGGAACATAGATACGGTCCCATAGACATATATATCTAGCTAGCTTTGTAGTTAGCTAACAGACAGACAGATAAATAGATAAAAATAAATTAAATAAAAAATGCTATTGCTATCGACTTATGCTAAAACAGCTATTCAAGAAGGTAAAAACATTACAATACAATATCAAACATTAGTGTTAAATGTGAAGTCATAGACCACAGCTGTACAAGGAAAGGATTAAAAAAGAAAAAGACGGTGATTGACTCAACCACCAGTATCTGAATGTAGTGTAGGTGTGTGTGTGTGTGTGTGTGTGTGTGTGTGTGTGTGTGTGTCGTCCTCACCTGCATGTAGGCAGCCCACAGGGCCATGCAGTTAGTGGGCAGCCCCAGAACAATGACTATGATGTAGAGCGTGGGCTGGAAGAACTGGTCCACCTTACTGTCCACATCACAGAACGAGATGTTGCACATGTTCCTGCGTGGGACGCTCACACACAAGTGTGTGCGACTGTCCGTGTGTGTGTGTGTGTGTGTGTGTGCAGGTGTGTGTGTGCAGGTGTGTTTTGTGTGTTCAGCTGCTCTCAGCTCCGAGCGTCTCTCCGCGGCCTCATTGTGCTCCGGCTCCACAGGTTTGACAGTGACATGCCGATGCCGGCGTCCTGCTCAGCGACGGCGCGGCCGAGGCGGAGTGACAGAAGAAAACACAGCTGTCACTTCCAAAACATTTCATGGTTTTCTGTGTCTTAAGAGACCGTCCTTCCTGCCCGGAGGCCTCGGCGTGTCATGATCACCTCCCCCTTGTGTTGAAAAGCAGCAGAGTGCGGAGCGAGAGGATAAAATGTGCTGAAATGAAAGCTGCCTTATCAAGGCTGCGCCAGGCCTCCTGCGCCTGGACAGGACCTCATCAATCTTTTAGAGATTAGAGGTCTGCCAGGTCTAAAGTGAGAGGGGGGGGCGGCTGAACATCATCTGTGTGTGTGTGTGTGTGTGTGTGTGGGTGTGTGTGTGGGTGTGCCTCAAGGTCCCGATGACACACAAAACTCCTCGGGGATGCTCGGGCTAAAAAGCAGGAATGACTCTCCGGAGCCGCAGAGGAGCACGACCCACGGGTCGACCATTTACACTCCAAACACCTGAAAGACAGAGAGTAAGGAATCGAGTTTCAGTCAGTTTGCTGCGACCGTGATCAATATCCACACAGATTTTCAAGACTCAGAAAGCGGTAAAGATAAGACGGACAGAACGAGTGTGACTGCTGACCGATCGGTGCACGCTGTTTGTTTGCAGACTCATAAAAACATTTGCTTGTTCAAGAGGTTAAACAGAACTAACAGGAGTGTCAAACTTGAAGGATTCTCTTGAGGCATTCTTAAAGGTGCATTAAAGGTGCATTTAAAGCAACTGGCCATAAAATCCTCCTAATATGTCACAGAGACTCATGTTCATACAACATAATTAACTGACCAACAACAACAACATCCATCCATTATCTACCGCTTTATCCTCCACCAGAGGATCGCGGGGGGTGCTGTGCCTATCTCAGCAGACATTGGGCGATAGGCGGGGTTCACCCTGGACAGTTCACCAGTCCATCACAGGGCCACATATAGAGACAAACAACCATTCACTCACACCTACGGTCAATTTAGAGTGACCAATTCACCTAATCCACATTTTTGGACTGTGGGAGGAAGCCGGAGAACCCGGAGAAAACCCACGCACACACGGGGAGAACATGCAAACTCCTTGAAGAAAGGCCCTTGTTCCGACGTTGTTCCAAACGGGGCTCGAACCCAGGAACCCGGGTCTTCTTGCTGCAAAGGCAAGAGTGCTAACCACTACACCAACTGTGGGCCCCAACAACAACAGTACAGCCAAAATATTTGCATTAAAAAAATATATTTTGCAGACTGCAAATCATGATTATGTTTTGAAATCGCGTTTTGGCATGTGGCGCCACCTACCGCCGTCTACCAATCATTGCAGTCAGTAGAGTCTCAGCTGCCGAGCAACCACGGGTTGCCAGTTACGTCAGAAAACGAAACCTAAAAGACCTCGGTATTTTGAATTTGAATGTAGTAACCGTTTGTGTCCACACTCTTACATATGGCACCTTTAAGATAATGGATTTACAAGTCATTGTGAAGGTTTGGTATCTTTGCCTTCATTTGAATAGAGACAATAAAAAAAATCACTATATAAAACCTCTTATTCATTCTTCCCTTCTCGCTGATGTCTGTAACTGTGACTTTCTATGCTTTTGAAGCACATTTTCCCCCTGTATGTGTTTGCGAGACAGCAGGGTCTGAAAGGAAATGGACGTTTGCTAACACATAACAGTTTATCCTTGAATCAAAGTGAGCGTTTGTGCCAAATTTAAGTAAATCTGTGAAGGCCTTCTTGAAACAGATCGCTCACAATCACTGGGTTGGACAGAGAACAATGCCGCTAAGTACACAGGCCATAAAAATACACTCGAAAAATAAAATGTGCTACTTGGTACGATCCTCTTCAGCCCTTTCATTTTTCCCGTCATATTGTCTGACAACACTGTAAACAGTTTATCCTGCATGAGCTGCGTGGTTTTCAGCTACAGAGGCTGAAATTGTCCAAAACTAAATTAAACTGTGGTACGTTTTGTGCAATAGAAACTTAAAACGTAGTTCTTTCGGTTACACATCACAAGCAGAGGTGGGTCAAAATATCAATTTGGTGACACGTAGTCGTCCTTCCTCGTACAGTAGGACAATCGCTGCGATAACGACAGTTTAATTAACCAGTTTCACTCGCCGGGCATCGCTATTTCATGTCTCCTCATGGGGGCGCTGCTCAAATGAACGAGAGAAACTTGGGTGGAAGTTACCTAGACGAAGACGAGGGAGATAATGGCGGAAAAAAAGCTACGTTAAAAGATGTCCCATTCACGTTCAATACACAGACTTTATTCACTTTGATATCTATGTTGTGAATAAATTTCTAACTTCTCTCGGACGTTTTGTTTTCTTCAGTTCAGACAGATATTGTGATGTATCGCTATATCGTGGTCTTTCAAGATATGGATTATCACAGAATAGTGGTATCACGACGTTACTGGTACGGTATCGTGAGGTCGCCTGTGATTCCCAGCCTTTATCATGAGTTCTGTAATGACTGAACATGATGCTCTTTGTGCAGTAATATTCACATTCTCCGCTGCTCCTGACGCAGGAATGCAAGGAACACGCAGCAGGAATGCTTGGCTGCTCAGAGCCTTTCTACTAACTCTACAGCCATTAAACCTCAGGCTCTTTTCCTGTATTTATGTACACATTTTACTGCACATACGTGTTTTTTTATGGTCCGAAAAACTCAGAAGAGCAGAAACTTCAAGGCCTTTTAGTTTGGTTTGTTTTAAGTGAATTCCGCCGCCTCAAACATCCGCGAGAGCGCGTTCAGAAGAAGGTATGAAAGAGAATCATTTATCTGGACGACACACACCGAGACTTTCTGAATTCATGATATGATTGCAGAGAACACGCCGACACACTTTACACACAAAAAGAACTTGCAAATGCAAACATGGACGTTTGATAATGGTACTGTAAGTCCTTACATCAACATGACCTGAGAACACTCCTCAAACTCTCACGTTCACACCGAGTTCAGACCTTGTTTATACATGTTGGACTGCTGATGTGAGTCCACACACATGTTTTCAATGACTTTACTTAAACATCTTCAACCCATACTCACATGCACACATGGTGCTCGTCCATGTCTGAACGAGCAGCTGCCCTGAGTGTCCATCCACACTTGTTCTGTGAGCCGCCAGTGAGTTTACACTGGAGTCAACCGTGGCGTGTCTATCAGACATGGAAGGTCAGATTGTGCATCTGTCAGTCGACAGAATATATAACGCTCTCAGGATGAGAACAGGTTGAGAGTTTGGGCCCATTCCAATTCCTATCTTAACCCTCAAACTCAACCCTTAATCTTAACTGGTCCTCAAAACCAAGTGTTGAGGGTTATTTTGTCACTTAGAAATGGGACACCCCTTAAATGCAGATACGTCTTCAGACTGTAGGGGGCAGAATAACGCCAAAGCTGCGTTCCAGTCTGTCAACTCCAAAAAAGAAGAAGAAGAAGAAGAACACATTTACGTCAGGATTATTTATTCTGATCCGTTTGTCAGTCAAGTTATTAGGTTGTCAGTTAGTTATAAGATGATACTCATACAAATATTCAGCTGACAGTTACCACACACCACGACTTATTGAAAAGTAAACCACACCGGCCGACTATTGACAAAAGATGGTCAAATAAAAATAAATGTTACGCAACAATGACGTCAGTAATCCATAATATGGGCTTAAACTAAGATCATTTTTATATCTCTATTAACAAAGAAAATACTTCATTTGTAGCGTACTCGTTTCGCTGCTTTCGACGCCCTCTTGCATTCTGGGTAGCCCTTGCTCCCAAGGGTGGTGTCGGAAAATCTCAATATTGAGGGCGATACAGCCCTTAAACTTGCCCCATAACTTCATTTTTCTGAGAATCAGGACAGCACTTGCACTAGAGGGAGAGCACATTTTTGAGATTGAGGGTTGGAATTCACCCTTACTGTGCAATTCGTCATCTTGTCATTCCTCTAAAACCAGATTGTGACAGTTTTTGCTTTTCCGCTCGGGGCTGCCAGTAAATCCCAGGTAAACCTGATGGTCCAGAAAGACGAGGATGAAACTACACTACGACACTATCAGGCAAACGATCGCATCACGTGACCCGGCGGACGCCCGAGAGCGAACGGCTGCACGGAGGAAGGCGGGGAAGCTCCCTCGTTTTTTTTTGGCTCCATGACTAAAACATGGTATTATTATGCTTATTATGTCCAAAAAAAAAAAAAAAGAGAGTCAGTGTTCACTTCCTGGTCACTAATCCAGGGTGGAGGCATCTGTCACCACACGACAATAAAGGTCTGTGACGGAAACAGGTTCAGCTGGTGATAACGTTACGGTCGCTGGTGTGGAACACTGAGTGTTGGTTGAGCCAACACCACACACACACTAATGTTAGCCATCACAACTAAATGCCTAACCCTAAAACCCAGCACTTTAAAGGTACAATGTGTAGTATTTATGGGTTTATATAACCCAAAATCCACTTTTTTATACATATTATGTGCTCCTGCATTGTCTAGTCGCTGTATAATAGTTTTTGTTTCATTTTCGTAGTGTTTCAAAAAGTCATGTAAAATAACATGGTCGCGGGCCGCGGTTGCATAGCCACTGTTAGCAGAGAGACGCCATGTTTCTACAGGAGCCTGTAAGGACAAACGCGAGAGAACAAATCAAGCGTCTCTTTACTTGTAGCTGAAGTCCCGCCTCCTCTCTCTCCGCTTCGTCTGCTACGGCCGCGGTAGCTCCGCCCTCTCCCTCGCCTCACGAACCTCATCTGCTGACACGGAGAAAGACGACGAGGACGACATTTGACCCTCTGAGGATACCGTAGCGCTCAGGGAAGGGAGGGGGTGAGCAGAGCAGCAGGTCTTTGTTGTAAATTTCAGCCTCTCCTCTAGATGGCACTATAAACTACTTATTTCCCCTTTAAAGCCAAAATGTCCTCATTCTCTATGATTTATGCTAGTGCTGTCAAACGTTAGCGCGTTAACGGCATTTAACTGCGTCATAGTTAACGCATGTCACGTTTCCATGACGACTGACTGGAAAAAGACGCGCGTGACGTCATGTTTACGTGATTCCCGATTGTTAAAATGGGTCTCTAAAGTAACGCTAAACTTTAAAAACAGAGGCACACATACGCAGGTTATTTGTAGCGCTGCTCTTTACGTTTAATAAACAGACCGCTCCAGTTCCACTGCAGGCGCGCTAACCGCCGCTAAAAGGAGCTAATGCAGCTAACGGAGCTAATAGGTAAAACGGTGCCTGGGCGTAAATCGCGTCTTTTTCCGGTCAGTCGTCATGGAAACGTAACGTGCGTGAACCTTTTGCACAGCACTAGTTTATGCATGTTTTGGTCCTCACAAAGCTACACATACAAGAACACACACACACATAGATATTCTTCTTTGGACAACCTAAACAAAGTGACATCCCAAACCTGAACCACACCCACAGTTGAAATCTCACCCCCGTTCCTCGTCATTAACAAATCACTCTGTGTCTCCACAGACACAAAGACAAAACACCACGACACTGACACACACACACACACACACAGTCTGATAGTCTTTATCAGCGCTGTGTAAACTTATCTGACGTAAGGTTTGAACGTAGCGGACGTTTGTTTATCTCGGAAAAGTTACATACTACAGCTTTAAAGCGGAACTAGACCGGAAGTTCCTATTATCGCTGTTTTTGTTGGTGTGTATCTGCGTCATTACCTTGTTTATGAAGCCCTGACGGTTCGAAACAAACAGTTCAGCCACTGCTGAGAACGCTGTGTTTTATTGTAATCTCGGGGCTCAACGAGATCACAGAAAATCCCGTAATAGTTACGTAAACAGTGGTTCTCCTGAACAACCTATTGTCCTGCTCCAGGCACTAGTCCGGGCACATCCGGTTACGTACATTGAACCGCAGAAGAAGAATAACGTCCGTTGTGGAGGTGTTTGACGAGCAACAGTGTCTTCTGACTCTGGGTCTGACTCCTGTTTAAAGTCATAAAAGGGACTGCGGCGGGGAGTCGTGCAATGCATCCACCGCTCCAGAGGGGGGAGCTGCGCTTCTGAGAGCTGACGTGATAGATTACGTCACTTCCAGATACCTGGCCAATCACAACACAGGTGGGAAGGCTCTACGCTGGCTGGCCAATCACAACACACTCTGTCTTCTCGGGCGAGATTTATGGCTGAAATAGCGCGACTGACAAGCGCTTCGAAAAGGACAGATTTCAATCGGCTCGTTTACATCAACTAGGAGGTTTTGACCATAAAAACAACTTAATATATGTAAGTAGACCTCCAATACTCACATATATGTGCAACAGGACCACTCTATGTGACCTTTAAGATAATGCATCAACAAGAGAGAAAGATTCCCTCAGGATGGATTTGAGACGTTGCATTCACAGGAATTTGACGTGACTATGAACTGCAGGAGGGGTAAAGTGAAGTACTTCAGGACGTGTTTGTGAAATCTTACAGGATGGATGAAGGTCACAAAAAGATCCCTGCAAACAATGCACTTTGACCTCCTTCCAGCGAGAGATTGATGACAACACAATAGATATTATCGTCACACGGGCCAAGGTTTGGATATAATTATCCAACAGGAAAGCTCCATATTTAATCAAATGACACACAACCGCCTTGACTTTGCTTCCCTTCTGGGAGAACAGCTCAGTGATGACACACAGTCCAACAGACTTCCTAATGCAACTGTATTAACTATAAACAGATCTACTGAGAACAGCAGAAACTCAGGGTTTCCCAATACTTTTCAGCCTTTGACGTATTGAACGTCACAATGTTTCCTTCAATTTGAGGCACCTGTTATAAGAATTATGGCTGAAATACTGTGCGTCTGTAAGATGACGTATGATCAAAGTGGATTAGACAATTGTTTCAGGGATGTAGCGTGAAAGTTTTTGACAAAAGCTTACATCTGGAAAGACGTTCAATGTACAGTACAATAGATTCTGTGGCCTCCAGTGCAGCACAGTGGTGTTTGATCTGCTGCCAGGGTAGATCACACACACACTCACACACACACACACGCACGCACACACACACACACACACGCACACACACACACACACACACACACACACACACACACACACACACACACACACACACACACACACACACACACACACACACACACACATTCTTGTACTTGCTGCATACTGAGGACTGGGTTGCTGACAAAGTGAGGAGCAGCATTTCCACTTTATAATCAACACAATTACAAATATCTACAAAGAACTACTGGTTGCAGTACCATAAAATATCTGCAGGTGGAGCCCCAGAGCAAAAAGGGCTGGAAAACTTTTTTTTTCAACTTTTCTTATTGTCAAACATTTTACAAAAAATCATTCTATACTATGTCGTCCAAAATTTGAAACAAAAAATTTGACCCAAAATTTTCGGTCCAAAATTTGACAAAAACATCATACTATACTATGTCGACCAAAATTTAAAAAAAATTTTGGCCAAAAATGTTTGGTCCACAATTTGACAAAAACGTCATACTAGACTATGTCGTCCAAAACTTTATTTTATTTTCATACAAATTAAGTATAGCACGTTATAGCAAACTAAGGAAGTGATTTCAATGAAAACAAAGTGAGGACCGACCAAAATGTCCTCACTCTGTAAAAATGACCTCACTCTGTTGGTTAAAAACCCTCACTGGTCCTCAGTATGCCGCAAGTACAAGAACACACACACACACGCACACACGCACGCACACACACACACACTCTTGTACTTGCTGCATACTGAGAACCGGGTAAAAGTGCTGACAAAGTGAGGACCAGCATTTCCACTTTATAAATCAACACAATTGCAAATATCTACTTCATGAATGACATCTATAAAGATATACTGGGTGCAGCAATACCATAACATGTCTGCAGGTGGAGCCCCAGAGCAAAAAGTGTGTGAAACCCCAGGGCTGGAAAACAGGTTTTTGTACCAAATTGAGGACCTCTGTTAAAAACAGAGTATAGCATGTTATAGCAACCTAAGGAAGTGATTTCAATGAAAACAAAGTGAGGACCGGCCAAAATGTCCTCACTTCATAAAAATGACCTCACTTTGTTGGTTAAAAACCCCTCACAGGTCCTCAGTATGCCACAAGTACAAGAACACACACACACACACACACACACGATTTCTCTCACTATGTAATTTTCTTTTTTTTCCACCTCCCCTATTGTTCACACTTTTAGCTCTAACCCTAACACTCAGCCTTGTTGTCCAGGTAACCAAACTCTAAATATCACCACTCAACTGGTGAACTATTACTATTACACACCTGCTTCACAATCAACAATGATGGAATTATTGTTTGATGTGGAAAAAAAAACACACCAAAAAACTCAGATCATTTTTTTTAAAGGTCAAGCCGTCGTCATCATCCTGAGGTTTGATAACACTGAAGTCATGTGACTAAGTTATCACCTGATGATATTGTATCTTTAACAAGGAAACAAACACATGCCTTTTGATAAACTGTGCTGCATATCAACGCATGACGTCACTGTAATGACGGCGAGATTCAGTTTGCACACGTTTAATCTGTGATGTGACAATCCTGGAAGTGGTGTAATTAATCTTCCACAAACATAATCTGCTATATCATGCCTGTTAGAACACTGTGTAATCTCTACTGTTTCCCTCTTTATAAACAAATTAACTGTTAAAAGAACAGATGATGTTTCAATAATCCCTCATTAATCCCACTACAGGAAACCACAGTTTTACAGAAGTTATAAACACCAAGAAATAGAGTATATGAAAATGTGTGTGTGTGTGTTCTTGTACTTGCGGCATACTGAGGACCAGTGAAGGTTTTTAACCAACAAAGTGAGGTCATTTTTACGGAGTGAGGACATTTTGGCCAGTCCTCACTTTGTTTTCATTGAAATCACTTCCTTCGGTTGCTATAACATGCTATACTCAATTTGTCAAAAAAAAAATCACATTTTGGACGACATAGTATAGTATGACGTTTCTGTCAATTTTTGACCAAAATTTTGGGTCAAATTTTTTTTCAATTTTGGTCGACATACTATAAGTATGATGTTTTGTAAAATTTTGGACCAAAAATTTTTGGTCAAATTTTTTTTAAATTTTGGTCGACATACTTTAAGTATAATGTTTTGTAAAATTTTGGACCAAAAATTTTTGGTCAAATTTTTTTTCAATTTTGGTCGACATACTATAAGTATAATGTTTTGTAAAATTTTGGACCAAAAATCTTTGGTCAAATTTTTTTTCAATTTTGGTCGACATACTATAAGTATGATGTTGTGTAAAATTTTGGACCAAAAATTTTTGGTCAAATTTTTTTAAAATTTTGGTCGACATACTTCAAGTATAATGTTTTGTAAAATTTTGGAACAAAAATTTTTGGTCATATTTTTTTTCAATTTTGGTCGACATACTATAAGTATGATGTTGTGTAAAATTTTGGACCAAAAATGTTTGGTCAAATTTTTTTTCAATTTCGGTCGACATACTATAAGTATGATGTTTTGTAAAATTTTGGACCAAAAATTTTTGGTCAAATTCTTTTTCAATTTTGGTCGACATACTATAAGTATGATGTTGTGTAAAATTTTGGACCAAAAATTTTTGGTCAAATTTTTTTTAAATTTTGGTCGACATACTTCAAGTATAATGTTTTGTAAAATTTTGGACCAAAAATTTTTGGTCATATTTTTTTTAAATTTTGGTCGACATACTATAAGTATGATGTTTTGTAAAATTTTGGACCAAAAATTTTTGGTCACATTTTTTTTCAATTTTGGTCGACATACTATAAGTATGATGTTGTGTAAAATTTTGGACCAAACATTTTTGGTCAAATTTTTTTTAAATTTTGGTCGACATACTTTAAGTATAATGTTTTGTAAAATTTTGGACCAAAAATTTTTGGTCAATTTTTTTTTCAATTTTGGTCGACAATACTATAAGTATGATGTTTTGTAAAATTTTGGACCAAAAATTTTTGGTCAATTTTTTTTTCAATTTTGGTCGACAATACTATAAGTATGATGTTTTGTAAAATTTTGGACCAAAAATGTTTGGTCAAATTTTTTTTCAATTTCGGTCGACATACTATAAGTATGATGTTTTGTAAAATTTTGGACCAAAAATTTTTGGTCAAATTCTTTTTCAATTTTGGTCGACATACTATAAGTATGATGTTTTTGTAAAATTTTGGACCAAAATTTAAAAAAAACAAAAAACGGTTTGGGGCTCCACCTGCAGACATTTTATGGTACTGCAACCAGTAGTTCTATATAGATGTCATTCATGAAATAGATATTTGTAATTGTGTTGATTTATAAAGTAGAAATGCTGGTCCTCACTTTGTCAGCAACCCAGTCCTCAGTATGCAGCAAGTACAAGAATGTGTGTGTGTGTGTGTGTGTGTGTGTGTGTGTGTGTTCACTTGTGTTTGCTATGTCTCCAGGACGTTTTCAGTCACTGACCTGGTCAGGACCAGATGTCCTCACAGAGACCAATGAGGCAGAACCTCATTTCTGGAGGAGACTGGTTAAGTTTAGGTCCAAGATTTGACTAAGGGTTAAGTTAAGTTAAGTTAAGTTAAAGGTTAGGCATCAACTAGTTAAGGATAACGGGATGGAAGTCAATGCCGTGTCCTCAGAAGAATAGCAGAGCAAACCTGTGTGTGCTGCTGTTGGCCAAACATTCCTGTTGACAGTCAGAGGACGGACGCAGGAAACCTGTTAACACACCTATTACACACACACAAACACACACACGCACACACATATATTTTGATTTTAATGAAATAGAAACTCGCAAACAAAAATTGCTCTTTTGATCGTTTTTGTCTGGCTCTCATACATATTCCATTTTGTCCGAATCGACAGATTTTCTATTTTGTCATTGATTGTTTAAACATAAAAGTCAGCAGGAGTTAAAGGCACCATATGTAAGAATGTGGCCAAAAACAGTTACTACACTCAAATTCAAAACACCGAGGTCTTTTAGGTTTCGTTTTCTGACGTAACTGGCAACCCGTGGTTGCTCGGCAGCTGAGACTCTACCGGCTGCAATGATTGGTAGACGGCGGTAGGAAACATGATTTCAAAACATAAACAATTTTTTTTTAATGCAAATATTTTGTCTGTACTGTTGTTGTTGGTGAGTTCAGTTTGTTATATGAACATTATTCCTGAGTCTCTGTGACATATTAGGAGGATTTTATGCATAAGATTTATTACATAATGCACCTTTAACTTGTCATCCATCATCCACTCAATAAAACGCAACTCCAGACTCACTCTACAAACGTTTTTACACATTTAGATTTATAAATTTTGTTCACTTTTGTTGTGTATATATGAGTTATGAGGGTTTTTTTTCTTTGTGTTCAGTGATTTTTTTCCAGCAGAGAAAGTTTCCTCTGGAGATCAGGAGAGAATATCTTTTATTGTATGAACCGTCAAAAGAAAATGTTTCCACTGTGATTTCATGCCAAAAGAAAGCAGAATGCAGTCGCTGTGAAGACACCCATGAGGGACTGATTCTCAGATGTCACTGATATGCTTAATTGGATCATTTGTCATTGAAGTATAGAAAGTAAATAAATAAATAAATAAGATCTATCAGTTTTCAAACATCCTTTTTGTTTTTTTCTTTTATTTTACGTCAATGACAGACACGATCAGGGAGAATCCGTCCCCCATGGGTGTCATCATCATAACTGAATTCTGCTTCCTTTGGCATGAAATCACAGTGGAATAAAAACACACTCTCTCCTGATCTGCAGAGGGAATTTGCTCCTGTGTGACATTAATTATTATAATGAAAAGAAAGAGGAAGTCAAAATCCAGTCTCCGGGTTTTGACACAAAGACAGAAATATGGCATAATAACTTTTTTTTTTTTTTTTTTTTTAAACGGAGCTGTGCTACAGTCAAACAGTCATTTCAGACTGAAAGCTGCAATTTATTCTGTTTATTTCAACGTGTGTGTGTCACTGATTATTGCTTTTCACGTAAGCCTGAGAGCATATTTTAAATCTGGGTCAAAACTTTCATTCTCCTGAGACACATTTTCCATAAAAGAGGCATATTTAGTGTGTGTGTGTGTGTGTGTGTGTTGACAGAGACAATAAATACAGTGCTGTTTGCTTTCACCCTCACCTATCATTAGCTCCATCAGTGTCTGGAGATGATGATGATGATGATGATGTCGTAACTGCAGAATCACTTAAGCACTAAGGTGATATTGAATTAGCTCTGTGAGATCATGTTTTAAAGAACAACAGGAACACTTTGTTTTCCGATACTCGTCCAAAACTCAAACAAATTCAAAGTTTTTCGATTTGTTTTTCACCAAAATTCACCAGAAACGTGTACGCGTATCAGTTTAAGCTGAGTTCACGTTGCACGACCTTCACTGACCTCTGCACGAGAATACAATACACCAGCGACAGTGAACATCATGGAAGAAGCGACACCTGTTGCTGCTTCTTCTTCTTCTTCTTCTCGTTACCGCCTCTCTAATCCCGTCTTTGAAGAGCTCATTCATTATTTTTGTCGAATGACATGCACAACTACAGCAAAACAAGGCTGAACGTGATGAAGTGCGTGTGTGATTGTGGGTCATACCAACGACCATGAAAACAGACCTGTAACTCTACATGTGCAACAACTTCCTGACGAGTCCACAGGGAGAATGACTTTGTTCGGAAACAAGTCTTTTCCTGTGTTCAAGCTGAACTCGGGAACCTTTATGTCGTTTTCACACCCGACAGTCTCAGCTAGACTTGGTACGATCTGGGACTCGGTACAATCGGGGGGTTGCAGCGTTCAGCCGCTCCGAGTTTGCTTTCACGCTGCACTTTAAAGAAACAAACTGAACCTTTTGAATAACATGTAGGTTGCGTGCCAAGAATGGCGTCTATTTCTTCGATTCACAACGAGGTCTTTTAGATTTCGTTGCCTCCGCCATTGTAGCTCAGACGTAAGTGGCAACGCGTGGTTGCTCGGCAGCTGAGACTCTACTGACTGTAGGTGGCGCCGCATGCCAAAACATGATTTTAATGTGAATATTTTGGCTGTTTTTTGTGCCCACGGTTGGTGTAGTGGTTAGTACTCTTGCCTTTGCAGCAAGAAGACCCGGGTTCCTGGGTTCAAGCCCCCTTTGGAACAACTTCGGAACAAGGGTCTTTCTGCAAGGAGTTTGCATGTTCTCCGCGTGTGTGCATGGGTTTTCTCCGGGTTCTCCAGCTTCCTCCCACAGTCCAAAAACATGCGAGATGGGGTAAGATGAATTGGTCACTCTAAATTGACCGTGAGTGAATGGTTGTTTGTCTCTATATGTGGTCCTGTGATGGACTGGTGAACTGTCCAGGGTGAACCCCGCCTGTCGCCCAATGTCTGCTGAGATAGGCACAGCACCCCCCGCAACCTGGTGGAGGATGAAGTGGTAGATAATGGATGGATGGATGTTGTTGTTGGTGAGTTAATTATATTATATGAACATTATTCCTGAGTCTCTGTCACATATTAGGAGGATTTTACAGCAAGTTGCTTTATATGTGTTACATAATGTACATTTAACTAGTTATACTCACGTTTAGGCTGTAAATGAATGGAAGTCAATGCAGAGTCTTAAGAAGAACAACTGCATAACCCTGTGTGTTTGTACATGAGGTTGTCTGAATGTAAAAGTGCACAGTCACACACTGATGTGTTCAGTGCTGCTGCGGCTTCGTTGGCAAAGACAAAGAATCAGTTTCCTCTGTATCTCGTATACGTTTGCAACCAGACGCCTTCCCGTCATGTCAGTCTGGCTCATGAAATCTGAGCCCAGTGTGTTTTTTCCAATAACTAGCGTCGCTCAAGAGTTTTGGCTGCTGCTATTCTCGTACATTACGGAGTAACCTGAATTAAATAAGGAACGATCGATGTCAGTTGAAATTCAAACAGCGCTAAGTGGTCCTGACCCATCGCGGTTATTAGACCCACGGTATGAAGCGTGTTCTAAGTCGACAAAAAGGTCCTGGAAAAAAAAACACACATGCATCCTCTTGTGGTGCAGAGCTGTAGAAAAAATAAAATCACCCAAGTCATCCATCACATAGAGCTGCTCATCTTAGCCTCTCCTGTGTGTTTAACCATTACTTCCACACAGACAGTCCATTCTCCAGTGGACCCTTTTCTATTGACACCACACTTTCCTGCAGAAAAAGATTTATGTAACATCTGCCACTGTAGGTGCAGTGGTTTATGGGAAATATCCACATGGTTAACTACAGCCTCATCTATAATCTTTATAAAACACAAGCATTTTTTTTTACGTTTACCATCAGTCATATCAGAGAAGACGGTTTAACAAGTTCTCACATAGACGTGTCCAACGCAGTGATAAAGATAAAAGAGATTAGATTAGATTATAGTGAAGCCTGTGGGACGCAAACACCATAATAAACACTGTTATGATACACGTTATTCTCCACATCAATCCGTTGTCAATTGAGTTAAAAGAAAGACGGTAAAGAGAAGAGAGACCACTTATTTAATTATAATTCGGCTCATCATTTTAAACCTGAACCAGGAAATAAAGTGTTGTTAAAGTGATGTAAACTCGCAGCTCAATGACTTTGAACTGATTTCTAATTGATGGATAGAGCTTTGTTTGAAGGAGCCAAAGCAAATTGTTGAACTTGTTAGATGTCGGGCTTGATGCATTAAAAAGGTTTGTGGCATAAAAAAACCCTGAGGATTTCGTATATGTGGCCAAAAACAGTTACTACATTCAAATTCCAAATACAGAGGTCTTTTAGGTGTCGTTTTCTGACGTAACTGGCAACCCGTGGTTGCTCAGCAGCTGAGACTCTACTGACTGCAATGATTGGTAGACGGCGGTAGGTGGCGCCACATGACGCCAAAACATGATTCAAAACATAAACATGATTTGCAGTCTGCAAAATGTTTTTTTTAATGCAAATATTTTGTCTGTACTGTTGTTGTTGGTGAGTTCAGTTTGTTATATGAACATTATTCCTGAGTCTCTGTGACATATTAGGAGGATTTTATGGCCAGTTGATTTAGATTTATTACATAATGCACCTTTAAAATAAGACTCATCCGTTTTGATGGCAGCCTGCTGTTGTTAGCTGCTTTAGTAGCCATGATAGCTTCCTGTTTAAAAAACATATTTAATCCACATTTTATGAGTTTTTGACTGGTGAAAATGCTTTGAATTGGCTTTCATTGGTGGGTCAAATGGCTGCGATTCAGATTAAATTTTTCAGCGTTGAAGACAACAGCGTCAATTTTAGCTAGCTGGGATGCTAGGACGTGCATACATCTGTTAGCCATGAATGTTTGTGTTTTTTACTAAATCTTACTTTAACATTTGGGACAGCACTCGATGAGTTGGCTCTTAATTTATTCCTGAATTCACTCATTCATGAGTCTGAGTGAGGGATTACGGTAAAACATACAACAAGTGCCGAATGTAACAATGTGTGAAGGCTTTGTTGATCACTTCTCTCTTTTCTAGTGTCACATTTCCTGCACAAGTGATTCAGTGGTGAAAAAAACACCAAAGGGCAGAAGGTTTTCTTTAAGCAGGTTCAAAAACAAACATATATTTGTGTATTTTAGTAAGAAAGAGGCTCTAAACTAGGGATTTAAAGCCAGAGGTGCAGCAGCTCGACGACATGTCCCGTCTTCATGACTCTTGACCTTAAGGAGCCGGACCGTCATAATCAGCTGTAAACAAGAGGGAGGACGACTTGGTATCAGCTCCCATAAAAGCACTGGGAAAAGCCCCAACAACGTCCTGCTGAACACAACAACAATAAACACAGCATGTGAGGAGATTTTTAAACGTTTTTCCCAGTTGACATTTCTTTTATTGGATGGAAATTTGCTCCTTGTTTTGGGAAATATCCTCTGGCTGGAGACGTATTTCCTGTTGAGCCACAAATATTAGATGTTCTACAAGTCCGTGGAGTTTCCAAACAGACTTTTGAAAAACGTGGCGACACAAAAATGGTGGAGGTTGTGATATCACAGCAGAAACGGTGTCCACTGCTCCATCACAGATCAAATCAACAAAGCCGTACTGTTGCATTAAGCCTTTAAATGGTTAATACAGTATTTTAACACGCAGTACATTGTAAATAACTGCCAGATATTGAAGATTATTCTGGAAAAATGGGCAAAAGCACTTACTCACAGTGTAATTTGTAAATTTTCTGGACCTTTAATGGTTAAAATAAGCAAAAAAATAAGTCCATACAGACTTTTTTGAGGCTTAGGTGGTAACCTCTTCTTCCCTTACTCTTTTTCGAGTCCCTGCTCGAAAACGACATACACGCCCAAACTAAAGAGAGTAAATCTCTGCAGTTACAAGCTCTGTGTGGTATCAAAATAAAAATAACACTTGTGAGATTCCACCAGAGGTGTACGTTTCACTGTAGATGCCACTGTGTCAGAGTAAATAAATGCACAGCATAAATGAAGGATTTTTTTCTCTCGCCTGAAATTTTTTTTGCATTTTAAAGCAAATATCACCTTTAAAATATGCAGTAGGAGCTTAAAAACACATGGAGGTCATGTAACAACATGTGGACATGAGCTGTGCAAAGTCTAATGCTGCTGAAGTGAAGCAGAGTAAAATGACCGAGGTTTTAGTAATGAGATGTCTAGGCGTTCTCTCTTTTGGCACAGTTTGGCACCATCTGTGCCATTTGAGATTTCTTAGGTATTATCAAAATGAAGAAAAACTATGTTTATTTAGAAAAAAACACTGTCGTTATGCATGAACACCAGATTTTGCGTGTGTCATTTGAAATGTGAACAGAACAAAACCTATTCCAAATAACATTTATTTGAGTGTTTGTGTCAAAACAGGCCAACAAATGGAAATGATGTACAATCCTCTCTGGTGACAAAGACGCTGAAACACCAGCTTTCTGCAACAGCATGACTAAAATTACTATAATACACACTCAATCACACGTTGGCGTTGATTTGCAACCTCTCAGCTTTCAGAAACAGTTGTGATTTTTTCACGATAGCACAAACCGTCGCATAATTACGATAATGCAAAGGGCTCTTGCGCAAACGTGTCATCTGCGATACGTTCGGTGTTAAGGGGTTAATTTCTAACGATGCTCACAACAGAATTGTTCGTTATGCAAAGGCGTGCGCGTATTTAAAAGCAAGACGATCCCCAGCATTAGTCACCGACTTGCAGAAGAGTTGGGATCTATGATAGATCTCGTATTTAAAGTGCGGGCACTCGAGGAAGGGATCATCGCTTCACTGGCAGCGTCTCTTTGTCTTTAGAATCAATGCACTGTAAACAAGACACGGGTCGACCAAAGCAGGACATCTGATCGCTCATCTCTTCCTTTCATTATTCCCCCGGAGGAAACAGCGGATGAGCCGAGTCTGATTGAATCCTGCATTAAACTATACAACTTCACAGTCTGGAGTTCACTGAGTGATGATGATAAGAGGAGCAAGAGGGGAAAAGAGGAAGAAAAGTAGGACGTGAGATTCTAAAGGAGAAGACGTGGGATGTCAATAAAGAATGGAATAGATGAGGGATTAGGATGAAGCGCGGAAGAAAGTGATGAAAGGGAATGAAAGGATGAAGATGAGAGGGATAAATGGTCTAAAACAAGTGTTCAGCCATCTGTGCGTCTGCTGTCCACTGAACAGTCATTATTTGGCATCATCAAGAGATCAGACGACGATAAACTGTTTCTGGATAAGACGATGACGAGGAACATGAAGTTATCCATTGTCCTTGCGCTTTAAAATGCTATAATTGCAGTTTTCAGTCCAAATATGAAAGAGAAACTGTTTTGTGAATGTCATATGACAGGAGTGAGTCTTAGGCCCCGTCCCAAACCCTTGGTTTTCAGTGCCCTCAACCGTAAATTCCCCTCGTTGAGGGAAGTGGTATTGGGACACCACAACGTGCAAATTAGCGCAGTGAACGTAACGAACGTGCTAAACTACGTCACATGTTGACAATTCTACCGGTGGAGCGTGCTACTGTTTTCATTAAGGAAAAACGTCGGCAGATCCAGCTGTTGTGTTGCCTGTTGCGTTGGCTGCGTTTGTTTTTCCGTCAACGCCGGTTTTTCTCCGTCCTCCGTAAACGCTATGTCACAAATGTGAGTGAAATCTGACAATTACGGGGTATTTGCGTTCAAGTGAACGCCGTTACACACTGACAAAACACTGACAAAACTACCCAGATGTAGCAGAGCAAGCTAGCGGCTATTTGCAGAGTGCTAGTTAGCTAGCTGCTTTCATAAATCGGCACTTATTTTCCGTGTTCAAAGCACAACGGTCCTGTGGACGTATATCAAACCAACATATTCCAACACAGTTCGACATCGTAACGTGCTTATTTGCGAAAATATATTACAAGGAAAATGTTCCTCGGCAGATGTGGCCGCCATCTTTGTTGAAAAATATCAGCCGGCTCGCTGAATTTGCAAAGCATCATGGGTAATTTCATATTTCACTTCGTTTTAAGCCCGCATCAGAGCTCACTACATTTTGAGGGTTGATTATAAGGGCAAAAATCGCACTCCCCCGTGCTCCACCTACACATGCAACATTTAGGGTTAGGGGAGGTTTTGGGACGGGGCCTTAATCTGTAAGATTACAGTTAAATGAAACCTAAAGATTTCCAAAAAGATGGATGGATGAATGCATCATTAAAAAAAAGTGAACCAGTATCACTTTGGAAAACTGTAGAACGTGAGGATTTGTCCTGACAAACTGATCCTTGGTGACATTGTGCAGATTCTAATCGTCATCCAAGGCCTTTTCGAAAGAACAAAAAGGAAAAAGCAATAGTGTCGGCCCATTTGGTTTGCTGCCATTATCTGTGCAGCATCTGTGGTGAGTGCAGATATATCAGCTGTGCCAGCAGCTGTAATAACGGGACCTCAGAGTGTAACACGGAGACAAACCACGTGCTGCTCTTTACTGAGGGGGAAACTGACAACGTCTGAAACTAAAGCAGCTCTACGACATCGTACAGAGACGTGAGATCGGCCGTGTTGTTAGAAAATTAAAAAAGACAACGGCTCAGGTTGAGATGGTTCGGTCAACCTGGGCAAGATGGAGGCAGATGACCTGCTGTGGTGAACAAACATAGGCAAACTGGACCAAACCAACTGCTGTTTTCAAGCCTTGATTGTAGCACGCTTGGAAGTTTAGTCTCATCTTTTTTTCGATTGGAAACTGACGTTCCAGTCGCTTTCTACAACACTCACTGTCCTTTTTCATCAATAAGTACAAATGTGCTATTTTGTGACTTTGTCGTTTGAAATCCTTTGTTTTGGATGAACCAAAGTGACACAATCTTAACAAATGAGGCGGCAGCAGACCATTAGAGCTAAAAGTGCTGATCTGTTGACCGTGGTGCAGTGAGGCTGCAAGGACGAGCACATGGTGTGTGGAGGAACAGTCCACGATCTGTGGATCTGCAAATCACACTTCAATCTGAGCCGTTGACAAGAGAAGCTTTAAAAACGTATAATAAGACGACGAGAAGAGCAAACTTTTACTTCTGTAAATCAACCCGTAAACACAATAAAGATGAGGACGAGAGGCAGATTTACTGTTGGATTCAGATGATTTTGTTTGATGAATAATAGATGAACAATAAAAAGGAGTTTATGTTTCCATTTGCGTCCGTCGCTAAATATGAAACAGACAGCTATCATGTATTTATTCAGTGGTTCCATTTGTATTATTGTCTGGTCATTGTCGTAAAAAAAAAAAAAAAGGCAAAGCAGAATCAGGATGATGCTCCAGACACAAGTGTGGTGTCATAATAACTCCCCTGCAGCCAAAAACAGGCTTTTCTCTCTCTCTCCTTCTTGGAAACTGAACACCACACATTTCCTTTGTGCCGTAGAAAAAAAACTGTCTCTCCAGAATCAAAAAGTAAAAAAAACATCATAAAATCAAGATTTATTGTGGCCAAACAGAAGCACAGATGGTGTCGTTTTACTATCACCGCGACACTTTGCTCTCAGTTTGAACATCGTAAGGACAACAACATCTGTGGGGAATAGGGAGGATTATTTTTGCTACTATTGATCAATAATTGCATAATAGCCTTTCAGTATAATGTTAATATAACGATCCTAGAGAGAGAGAGAGAGAGATGGAGGCTGTTTTATTATCCAATCCAATCCATTTTATTTATATAGCACATTTTAAAAAACATATGCTTGCCAAAGTGCTGTACGAGGGTAAAACATGTCATACACCCCCAGAGATACAGAGCACAACGTTAAAATACATAAAACGAACTTAAACAATGACTAAAAAAACAAAACACTAAAAGCCTAAATTAACATTAAAAGACTAAAAGACACCAGAGACGACACAATTCTCATACTGGGTTAAAAGCCAAGGAGTAAGAGTGAGCACAGCCCGGTGTTGGGATGCTAAAACTACATAAAAAAAGCCTATGCTGCAAAGAAACTGAAAAAGAGAAAGAAATGTGAACAATTGACGTAATTAAACGTCAACAGAGAGTTCCGTCAATGCACAGACGCAATTATTTCAGTTTTCAGCTTTCGTGAAGAATCACCCTGATATAATGACCAATCAGCGTTGCGATTCTCCGGATTACGCTATGTACTTGCTAGCTGCCACATTGGAGAATAAATGGAGGAGACATATTATGCAAAATCATGTTTTTAATCATTTTAATACTTATATTTGGGCCTCTGGAGGCCCTATGAGTCGGCAAAGTGTGAAAAAAGATGACTCGGCCATGTTTCTGTGGTTCTCCTCACAGAAGTACAGGAGATAAAACACGCGATGTTGAATTCTGCGCTACGTCACAATGAGACATTCATGGAATTGTTGTCATGCAGAGCTCCGCTTTGTCCCTAAAAAACGTGAGAGTGCAGGCGAGGGCAATAGTATCCGGAAGAGCGGAAGTCCTACGAAGTGTTCTATTCTTGGCTGCACAGTGCAGCACAGAGTCCAGCCTCAGAGGATTTATGTGTCCAGTGGATACATTTTATATTTGATGGAAATGTGCCGGCTAGAGTCGGCAAATGATGTCTTTTCCAAATGCTAACTGCTGTTAGCTACTGGAGCCTCAGTGACGCTGATGTAGTTTCCTCTGTCTCATTTGCATATTTAAAGAGACAGGCACTCAAAAGCGAGCGTTCTGAACAGGGCTGTTTTGTCAGAGTGATTGATCTGCTGTGGTGCTTCATCCTTAAGGTATTTTGACCAAAGCATGTCACAGACATGTTCATTAGGACACCAGGGAACTAGGTTCATTTGGAGAAATAGGGTATAATATGGCTTCTTTAACATTTCTGTGTGTGTGGCAGAGCCGTTTCTTGCTATATGGGGACTATGCAGCTGCATAGGGCCCCGCAGCCACCAGGGGGCCCCCAAGCTGCAAGTTCAGACTCATATTTTATTATATTTTTGAGAATTAAAAGTACCTGTCTTTATTTGCATGTATTGCATGCATTCATTATGCATATATTTGCAAAGCATGTAAGTGTTCGTTGGGTAATCAGGTAAAAATCCCATTATAATCCATTATATTTTTTTAGAAGTTTAGTTATTTATTTTTTACTGTTTTTGAATCATGGGTTAAAGCTGTTTCATGTTATGCTACCTTGTTATGCTACCTTGTTACCTGCTGCATCATCACCGAATATATGAAAAAGCTAGGAATCTCTACCTGGAGTTTGAAAAAATAGGGGCCCCCAAATAGTATCTCGCATAGGGCCCCCATTCAGCTAGAAACGGCCCAGACTCCAGCGAGGTGTGTGTGCACCCGGAGTGAAAACCACACATGTAGAGAGTGCAACAATGCTTCGCAGTGGTTGAATGTGAACATAAATTGCCTATTACTGACATCTTTAGGCCAAAATACGGCAACTTCTGTCCATCGTGTCACAAAAAACGTACATTGATCCGTCATTTACTTGTTTTTTAACGATGTAAAACCATGTCTTGGTCAAGTTTGAGTGTTTTCATAACAACACTGTGCTCATATTCGAGGCAGCAGCTTCACCAACGCCGCGTCTTCTTTTTAATCTCAGTGTTGGTGGAAAAAAAACATAATTTGCGCTGACAAACGTTTGTCACCGCGCGACGCGCCGCGGCAGCATCGTCCGCCGAAGGGTCACCGTTATCACGGCGATCCATCGAGGACCTAATCCCGTTACAGGTGAGTCACCGCAGATGATGACTTCAGATTAGGTTACGGTGAAGATGATTGGTTATATCTAGACCAAACGTCCAGACTGTGTTATTACAAAGGCTCAGACTCCAGCGAGGTAAACACTTTTTCTAATATCTGTGGAGTCAAATGCACGAGCGCGGCATCTGACTTCAGCCTCCCTCCCCCCCCCCCCCCCCCCCCCACCTGCAGGGAGTGAGTCAGCGGTTAGCGGACGGTGTCACCGTCACCGAGACCAGAACGTCGCTCAGGCGCTCGACTCGCGTTGCTCGCGTGTGTGAAAGCTCAGCAGGAAACCTGCGTCGCATCGACTCACAGAGAGCAACACACCACTTTGTCCTGTTTGTTCACGCTGATGCGTGAAATGTCATCTCAAATATAAACATACGCTCACACACACGGAGGGGAATCTGACTTACCCACCTTCAGATTTAACAACAAAAAGTTGCTAGGTTTCATGTTTTTGCTACTGGATGTGATTTTTTTGAGGTTTTCTCCCTCCCGTCACCCTCCCACCCCATAATATTACACATTACATTACATGTGGAAGTGATGATTTGTTATCAATAGTTTCATGAGACCCAGACATGACAAAAAAACTCTCATCTGTGGCAACAAAATACTAAATTATGGCCACGAAAAAAGGTGCAAT
The DNA here is from genome assembly GCF_963457635.1 of Microchirus variegatus. Lineage (NCBI taxonomy): Eukaryota > Metazoa > Chordata > Actinopteri > Pleuronectiformes > Soleidae > Microchirus > Microchirus variegatus. The sequence goes on from NC_139804.1 coordinate 37,129,308, forward strand.
GTGAGCAGGAAACACTCATTAATAATATTAATATAATTCCCATGAATTACCTTGAGAGCTGGGTAAGCAAAAAGGGCTGCGAGAGGGATGAAGCTGCAAATGGACTGAGATTATAGTGTGTTTGATATATTAAGATATTCTCAATTTTATTCTTGATAATTTCAAGTAAAGTTAAAGCGGAACTAGACCGGAGGTTCCTATTATCGCTGTTTTTTTGGTGTGTATCTGCGTCATTACCTTGTTTATGAAGCCCTGAAGGTTCTAAACAAACAGTTCAGCCACTGATGAGAATGTTGTGTTTTATTGTAATCTCAGGCTCAACGAGATCACTGAAAATCCTGTAATAGTTACGTAAGCAGCGGTTCTCCTGAACAGCAGATCCTCCTGCTCCGGGCACTAGTCCGGGCACATCCGGTTGCGTACATTGAACCGCAGAAGAAGAATAACGTCCGTTGTGGAGGTGTTTCACGAGCAACAGTGTCTTCTGACTCTGGGTCTGACTCTGGGTCAAAGGTCGTCAAAGGGACTGAGGCGGGGAGTCGTGAAGAAGATATTTTTAAACACTGTTAAAACAATGTTTTGATAATGAGGAGCAGTGCATCCACCGTTCCAGAGGGGGGCGCTGCGCTTCTGAGAACGGATGTGCTGGATAGTACTGGCCAATCACAAGACTCTGTCTTCTGGGGGTGAAAGTTCACTCTGAAATCTCGCAGCAGAAAAACAGTGTCAGAAAAGAGGATTTCTATCGGCTCGTTTACAGCAACTAGGAGGTTTTTGACCATAAAAACAAGTTAATATATGTAAGTAGACCTCCATAACTAACATATATGTGCAACAGGACCACTCTATGTCACCTTTTAGCAAAGATAGAAAGATAATCACAGATTTCCTCTTGAATAACATTTAAACTATAGTAACATCTATATCTATAAAGCAAGTTGTGTCTGTGTGTGTGTGTCTGTGACGGGTATATCTCACTGACTGTTAGTCAGATCGACCTAAGATTTTGGATATGGGTTGAGCACGGCCCGATGGTGCGCATCCTTGATTTTTCAGTGGCTCATCAGCAGCAGCTGCGCTGTCTGGCATGGGAGTGAAGAGGCTGTCCTCACGGTGGGCGAGACATTTTCACATGGTTCACCGCAGAACTTGGTGTTGTTGCGAGCACATATTTATTTAGCATTAGCATGCTACTATTTTGCGGCTAACTTGCCGAACCGGTTTCCAAAGGTAAGCTAGTGAGGTCACGATTAGCATTGGCGTAGCTAGCTGTCTTGTGACTCTTTACAAGGAGTATTTGATTCGCGTTGAGGTTGCGCAGGTGTTCGTATTATGTTAGCCTTTACGTTCCTTGTCACGCATTACCATAACTGAAAAATCTTGGTTTCTCCAACTCTTTTAGATTAAAGTGAGGTTGTAGCTTGTTTGCTACATCGCTACGTTTATAAAATATGTCTCGCGCGTGTGTTTCGACAATGTTTTATTTAAATGTTATTAATCGCGGAAGTTTGAATCTTTGAATTTCTTTCAACTCTACTTTAGCGTGACAGTTTCGAGCGAGGGTGCGCTCCATTTGCTTACCCACACTTTACCCCATACGTCCCCATGACACTGTTCAGAAAGCAAAGTTTCTCCGTTCACAGATACGTAAAGGAAGTGAACACAGGAAGTGCTTCACAAAATAGTGAGTTTGAGTCACTTCAGCGTTAAAAATAAGGTCCGCGTATACTGTCGTAAACTGGAATTTTTAAAACAAACAAAACCAGGCCACAAATCAGTTAAAGGTGCATTATGTAATAAATCTAAAGCATAAAATCCTCCTAATATGTCACAGAGACTCAGGAATAATGTTCATATGACAAACTGAACTCACCAACAACAACAGTACAGACAAAATATTTGCATTAAAAAAAAAAAGTTTATGTTTTGAAATCATGTTTTGGCGTCATGTGGCGCCACCTACCGCCGTCTACCAATCATTGCAGTCAGTAGAGTCTCAGCTGCCGAGCGACCACGGGTTGCCAGTTACGTCAGAAAAGGAAACCTGAAAGACCTCGGTATTTTGAATTTGAATGTAGTAACTGTTTTTGGCCACATTCTTACATATGGTGCCTTTAAGTTACGACAACCTAAGTCTACACAATGATTTTTCTAGCTCATCAAACAACATCCAAGAGGCCAAAAGCAAAAGTTTGGTGAGGCCACGGTGACCTTTGACCCCTACATTTACAGAAACAGGTTTTTCATGCTAAAATTTTAAAGGATTCCCTCAAGACGTTCAGATGAGATATCAGACACGACACGAAGACGATCTGACCTGAAACCATCGCACCGCGAGTGAGGCGACGGCATAACGATGTTAAGACGTTAACGAGCACGTGTGGTCGCACACCTGCAGCAGAGCAGGTGAAAACACTCATCAGAGGGTGTGTGTGTGTGTGTGTGTGTGTGTGTGTGAAGAGCTGCTGTTGAGGCTCAGGCCAAACACAGAGTCCGTCACCATCATTCATGTTAGAGGAGAAGAACGAGAGAGGGTTAGAAACTGCTGAGTCATGAGAGACTGGAGCGATGTCTCACCTCCGTACTAAACTTAGTTGTTGTTTACTCGTGTGCATTATGTAACAGCTTGTTCTTTTTTTAGGATGGAACTCTCATAAAGCGGCTAAAAACAACTTTGTGACGGTATCGCGCATTTTTTTTTTATCAGATTCTTGGAATTTCTCGTCACGCTCGTAGAGGGAGGGAGTGGAAGTAAAGCAGATTGAACGAAGCATGTATATGACCGAGAGTATATGGACAGAGGCCACAAATAATCCCAGATTAGCTCATGGAGACTTTCCCCTGACAACACGAGTAAAACTAACAGTTTATACATGACAACGTGAGTCTGCAGAAAAGAAAACACCACACAAGTTCTTTCTAAGACGATTATTTTCATTACCGATTAATCTGTTGATTATTTCCTCAGTTAATCAGTTAGTTGTTTGGTTAGTTGAATGGTTCTAGAGCTGAAACCGTTATTAATGGTTATCATTACTAAATGAATCAGCAACTATTTTGATGAGGTTTGAGGTTTATGATTACTCAATTAATCTGTTGATTAATTTCACGATTATGAAAACAATGGTTAGTTGCAGCTCTCCCTGGTTCTTCAAATGCTCTCAAAACAGAAAAATATTCACACTTTCTCGTTAAAAATCCAAACCATTTTATCGATTAACAAAATAGTTGACAGATAATTCAGTAATTGATTAATCCATTAATTGTTGCAGGCCTATTTCCTTCCTTCCTTCCGTCCCTCCAGTATTTTCTTTCTGTCTGAAACCTTCCATGACTTCACTGAGTTACACCTGCCATTGTTCACAGGCCTGGAAATGTCCTCATCCACTTACATGGCTGTAAAAAAAACCCAAAAAAACATTTCAGGAATTTGAAGAGACGACAATAAATAAACAGTAAACGCTCAGAATTTAGCCCCCGAACCGAAACGCTTTCATGATTTCTCGCTTCCCGTTTCTATTTGGAGGTTCTGGAGGAAACACGGCCTGAATCAAACAGCTCGGTATTTCACAGTCACACAGAGAAGTGAGAGGAAATTCACCGGAGGTTTGGCCCCTGACACAATAAAGGCAGCTTTGATCCTGCGTGAAAAAACCTGAATCAATAAAGAACCAGAAGAAACAATCACTGGAGGTCATGGAGAACTGGGATCGGCACCAGCGACCCCCGTGAACCTCATGGCTGGAGTGATTTTATTACCGCGTGGGGAATATTTTCAAATTTGGTACAAATGTACAGGCTGGTATCTCAAAACACTTTATCCAATCGGCAGACAAACTTCACAAGTTTGTCCATCTTCACAAGTCGATTAATAAAATCTCCTCCTAAGTAGTGACAGCAACGGGAAAAAGACGACATTTGTTGGGTTTCAAAACCGTAATATCACGATGAAAAAATAGAAATGGAAACACGTACGTGACGCTGGTTTTTCAGACGCGTGGATATAAAACTTTATCTCAAAAGTAGTGGGCACGCTAATGCCGTTAACGTTGACGCATGACGCGTTTCCATGACGACTGACGGTAAAACGGCACACGTGACGTCATGTTTACGTGACTCCCGATTGTTAAAATGAGTCTCTAAAGTAAGGCTAAACTTTGAAAAATAGAGCGCTTTGTAGCGTTGCTCTTTTAGTTTAATAAGCAGACCGCTCCAGTTCGACTGTAGGCGCGCTAACGGAGCTAATGCAGCTAACTGGTAAACGGAAAAACTGCGTTACTTTAGAGACTCATTTTAACAATCTGGAGTCTCGTAAACATGGCGCCACACGCGTCTTTTTCTGGTCAGTCATCATGGAAATGCGTCATGCGTTAGCATCGACGCCGGTAAAGCCCAATTTATTCTTCTGCGTAGGTTACGCAGAGACTCTGCGTCGACGTAGAGCCTGTCGTAGAGCCTCTACGTTGTCTCCGACTGCACGAAATATTTTTTAAGTGTCCGTCACTCCGTCAAGGGACAACGGAGACGGCAAGAGCTGTGATTGGTCCTCAGGACAGGCCGAGCGAAGCTGCTCTGTGCCGGCTCACAGTGAGCACCGAGCGTCCACAGAGGGCGGAGCTGATCACCTCCGACAACGTCGCTGCCAAACTATAAATACGTCATATCTTAACACACACAGCACATGTTTAGACTCTAAATGGACAATTTCTCGCCTCAAATGATCTTAAAACTGCGTTCCGTGACACAGAAAAGTGAGAAACGGCCACTGTTTCAACAACAACAGTCTTTCTCTCTCTTTCTTTCTCGGACGCCATTGCTCACTGTAGCCAGAAGCACAACAACCTTGCGCAGCGACCCCTACTGATCGGGCGGGAAATTGCAGCGCGTATCCGTCATTCGGATAACGCATACGCAGTCGGAGAAGTATAATGTGGTCTTAACGCTCCCACCACTACTCAAGAGTGATCAGACATGAAGTCACATGACCAGTTCGCTTCCTTTGTCGTCTACTGAAAACAATGACAGCGACGGCAGAAGCTGCAAACGAGATCGATGTTTTCCGAAACCATGGAGACGCAGAATGCTTTTGGCCATTTTCTCTCATGAGACTAGGGGTGAATTCCAATTCCTTGCTTAATCCTCATCTCAAAAATGCTCTCCCTCTAGTGCAAGTGCTGTCTCGATTCTCAGAAAAATTAAGTTGAGGGGCGAGTTTAAGGGCTGTATCGCCCTCAATATTGAGATTTTCTGAGACCACCCTTGGGAGCACAGGCTACCCAGAATGCTTTGCGTGTTTTCACATAAGAAAGATGGCGTCGAAAGCAGCGAAGCGAGTGAGCTAAATATGAAGTATTTTCTTTCTTAATAGAGATATAAAAATGATCTTAGTTTAGGCCCATATTATGGATTACTGACGTCATTGTTGCGTAACATTTATTTTTATTTTACGATCTTTTGTCAATAGTCGGCCGGTGTGGTTTACTTTTCAATAAGTCGTGGTGTGTGGTAACTGTCAGCTGAATATTTGTATGAGTATCATCTTATAACTAACTGACAACCTAATAACTTGACTGACAAACGGATCAGAATAAATAATCCTGACGTAAATGTGTTCTTCTTCTTCTTCTTCTTTTTTGGAGTTGACAGACTGGACGCAGCTTTGGCGTTATTCTGCCCCCTACAGTCTGAAGACGTATCTGCAATTAAGGGGTGTCCCATTTCTAAGTGACAAAATAACCCTCAACACTTGGTTTTGAGGACCAGTTAAGATTGAGGGTTAAGATAGGAATTGGAATTGACCCCTAGATTTCAATTGCAGCTCAGAAAAAGTGAAATGGAAGCACAGCTGACCGACAACATTATGGTTTATTTCCTCCGCCATGAAACTACACTGTAAATCTTTATAAACGTAAACACATTTTGGGACCAAATAACTGATCAAATAACAGGGAAATGCGTGAACAGATGAATTAATAATGACAGTAACTAATAATCACACACTCTGGCCACATCCTCCATCTGAGGAAGAAGTCTGTTGTCAGCATGAAAAGAACGAGGAAGAGCAGCAGAGCGGAGGAAAACATAAAAGGTAAAAGAGAGAAAGACGACGGCCGCAGGTTGTTAATCCTGACTCTTTCATTTCACGCTCAGGCGACCGAGCTCACGTCCACGTTTCTAAACCCTCGCAGGCACCGACGTGACGTGACGCCCTGCAGGAAAATAATGACTCCAATAAAAGTGTCACACTCTTCTGCATCCGGCTTTATTGGACTGGGCTTCATTTGGCTCTGATCTGATCAGCAAAACCTGTTAGTGTACGTCTGGAAATTAATGAATGGCTAGTGTGTGTGTGTGTGCGTACGTGCGTGCGTGTGTGTGTGTGTGTGTGTGTCACTGTTTTAAATGATGTTTTCTTGAGCCGTTAATCTTCAGCACATGGTTTTTCTTTATCGTCAAACCTTTTGTTTTAATGAAGCTCCTTATCAAGGTGTGGTTCACACAATACACAATACTGTGTGTGTGTGTGTGTGTGTGTGTGTGTGTGTACTTGTACTTGTGGCATACTGAGGACCAGTGAGGGTTTTTAACCAACAAAGTGAGGTCATTTTTACAGAGTGAGGACATTTTGGCCGGTCCTCACTTTGTTTTCGTCGAAATCACTTCCTGAGGTTGCTATAACATGCTATACTCAATTTGTCAAAAATAAAAAATAAAAAATTTGTATGACGTTTTTGTCAAATTTTGGACCAAAACATTTTTTCAAAAATGTTCTCAACTTTTGGACGACATAGTATAGTATGACGTTTTTGTAAAATTTTGGACCAAAAAAAAAAAAATTCGAAAAAGTTTTTCAGCCCTTTTTGCTCTGGGGCTCCACCTGCAGAAATGTTATGGTACTGCAACCAGTAGTTCTTTATAGATGTCATTCATGACGTAGATATTTGTTATTGTGTTGATGTATAAAGTGGAAATGCTGGTCCTCACTTTGTCAGCAACCCAGTCCTCAGTATGCAGCAATTACAAGAATGTGTGTGTGTGTGTGTGTGTGTGTGTGTGTGTGTGTGTGTGTGTGATGCAGTGAGGCTCATTAATTCACATCCATGTCTGACGACTAATTTCACAGATTATTAAATCTCCACACGAGGTCAGAGGTTAGATTTGTGTTAGTTAGTGAGGGTTAGTTAAGAGTTATTTAGGATAAAATTGTCGTTAAGGAAAAGATTTAAGGGATTAATGTAAATCAATGGACTCTTTTTGTGTGTGTGTGTGTGTGTGTGTGTGTGTGTGTGTGTGTGTGTGTGTGTGTGTGTGTGTGTGTGTGTGTGTGGTCGTGTGGTCGTGTGTGTGTGTTCCACGATGCTGGCAGGATGTAGCTGCTTCCTGTGTCACTTCCTGTTTTCTTTATTCTTATCCGATTGGTCAGATCCTTTTTAGTTACTCCCGTTAACTACAATGTGGACATTTAAAATATTGTATTTGGAAAAAAAAAATAAGAAAAAAGGTTAATTCTTTGATTTTCACGATTTACTGCATGTTAAAATAGCGTATTAATAATTTAAAATGAAGAAAAACTAAATTCCAATAGTATAGAACATATTTAAAGTTTAAACGTTTGTTTGAGTTTTTGTCTCAATGTCCAAAAACAGGCGGAAAAATGGAAACTACGTAGAGGCGTTTTTCCAACTCTCTCTTCTCTGGTGACACAGACGCTGGTTCCTGAGTGAAATTACCGTAATAACCACATGTTTTGCTTTCAGGAAACGTACCGTTTGCTTTCAGATAGCACAAACCAAATTATAGCGCATAATTACGGTAATGCAAAGTGCACAAATGTGTCGCCTGCGATACACTCGGTGTTACAGCGTTAAGATAACTCCTGCTGCACTAAAGCCACAGTCTGATAGAGAGAATGAGCTTTTTCCAATTTTAATGACCAAAGAAAGTGTTTTAAGGCCATTTTCTTACGTTTCTCCTTGTTAATTGTTGACCATGAGCTCCTTTCAGGACATTTTTGTCCACACACACACACGGACACGCTTCAATCCTGAGATAGTTTGAGCCATGTCGTAAAAATCTGGCATTTCTTTGGAAATGTAGAACATATTTACTGACTGTGTTTTGAGGAGCATTTGAAATGAAACGCAGCCTTAAAAGGAAGCGACCTTGTCTGTTGCTATAATGTAATGACGAGACAAAAAAATTAAAAACAAAACCGTAACCAAAGCAGAAAATAAAATTCAAAAAGTGAGACGAGAAGTGAAAAAAAGAAAAGAACGAAAAAGGGCTGAGGAAACGTTAAAGAGACGGATCGGACGACGAAGAAAACAAAGTCATTGATCGAGAGGAAAAATAAGTGAGAGAGAAAAAGAAGGATAGAAACATGAGAGAGAGAGAGAGAGAGAGAGCGAGAGAGAGAGAGAGAGAGAGAGAGAGAGAGGGAGGTTTAATGGAAAAGAACAAAGGAAGAGAAGCAGAGGACGAGATGGTTATCGACCATCTGAAACTGGTCTAATGATGGCCACGGGTGTGTGTGTGTGTATGTGTGTGTGTGTGTGTGTGTGTGTGTGTGTGTGTGTGTGTATGTCCCTAACAGTGTTTACACACAGCAGTGACCTAACAGTGACCCGGGTGCATTTAGAAGTAGCGTCACAGCATCATCAGTTACTCAGACCTGTGAATCCTCTCATCTCTTCCCTTCGTCTCCCTTCGACACATCAGCTGCATCACTTCACCGACACTTCATTCGTCTGCAAACACTTAACACGCAGAGTTTTTATTCGTCCAAATATAGGTCTAATAAAAACATTTCCTATTTATTGACGCATTGTTTTTTTTGAGCAGGCCTGTGACCTGCAGCATCACAGCTCCTCTGTTCACTTGCCCTTTTGTCATCTCTTCTTTCCTGATACAATAATCAAAGTCCACATTGTTGGTTTAATGTATACTTTAAACTGTGTGGAAAACCTGTTTCTACACACTAAGAAATCAAAGTACGAGACTGTACATTTTGCCGTCGCTCCAGTTTTACCTCATCAGGGTACAAGCACTGTACCTTTCTCAGTGTGTACGGGTGCATGTTTGTCACTAGGGGTGCAGAAATGTTTCTTTAGAGGTACAAACAAGCAGGTACACATTATAAAGGTACAGTGCTTGTACCCTGATAGGGAACAACTGGAGCGAGTTACTGTCTAGTACAGGGGTCTGCAACCTTTAGAATGAAAAGAGTCATTTTTGTCCCCTCGCCACCCAAATAAAATCAATCTGGAGCTGCAAAACCTATTTGATCCCTAAAATGAAGATAAAATCACATGCAAAGTTGTTTTTTTTATACATATATACCATATTTAAAGAACTACAGTTTGTCGCAAGTTGATGCCCAACCTCTAAAGTGTAGGAAAACCACTTTGAAATTAAATAAATTACACTTTTCTGTAGTTTATGTCTGAGAAAACCTGCCTGGCATCAGCACATGGATCTAAAGATGGAGAGGACTCCAGAATGAGCCACTTAAATGGCTTTGGGGGGACAACATATCAAAACATTTTTATTTATCCCTTTATCTTGACAAAAAGAGTGTGAAAAGCTAGACGGAGCCACTCCAGAGAGGCTGAAGAGCCACATGAGGCTCTAGAGCCGCAGGTTGCAGACCCTTGGTCTAGTACTTTGATTTCTTAGTGTGTACTTTATGTAAATGATAGACATCGCAAATAAAACGTAAGCTTAGCTCAAATACTCAGAAACTGAAGTCTATGTGATTTACTGCTTTTTGGTGCCATCGTCTTCGATTGCTGTACGTCGTTGTGTATGGATATCGCGCCACATTATTAGTGTACTGTCGTTTTAATAAAAACTGCTGTTTGCCCCCACGGCACAAAAGTCAATCTCCACCTATGGCTTCATAGTGGAACTTTGTTTTAAGAGAACCTCTCAATTCCTCCCAAAAAAGGTAAAAAATGATGCTGAATAATTTTGCTCCTGTAGGCTATATTTTCCAGTCTATCAGCATCTGCAGACCCTGGATCTGATGTGAATGTGCACATCTACTCGCTAATAATGCACCTTGAACAAAAGTATGGGTCAATGTCATGTGTGTGTGTGTGTGCGTGTGTGTGTATGTGGTTCTCTCCTGATAATTAATAACGAAAGAATCTCTTCAATGACTCCATAAACCAGGGCTATAGACGCTACACAGACAACTTTATTTATTAACAGGACGCAAAGACGAGTATTTCTCAGAACCTGGCTTTAAAAATAAAATATACATGTGCGTATATGTGTGTGGACCCACTGTTTTTCTCTAGTCTTAATGATTCCACACTCCCAGTCATTCACACTGTGCTCGCTCTGCTCCCTGAGGTAATTATGGCCTCAGTGTCTTGCACAAGGACAAGTTGACATACGGTGGATCAAACCATTGCCCTTCTCAATAATGGATGACCCGCGTCGTCTCCTCCGCTAATGCAGCAGCACTTTCTGCAGACAATTCTCCACTGGTGCTCTGTTGTTTTCGTGCATTTGGCTCCTTTTCAAATTCACAAAAAGGCGGCTGATTCTTTTTTTTTTTTTTACATTAAGCTGCTCTCTTTCTGGCACCATTTAAAGCACAACTAGACCGGAAGTTCCTATTATCGCTGTTTTTTTGGTGTGTATCTGCGTCATTACCTTGTTTATGAAGCCCTGAAGGTTCTAAACAAACAGTTCAGCCACTGCTGAGAACGTTGTGTTTTATTGTAATCTCGGGGCTCAATGAGATCACTGAAAATCCCGTAATAGTTACGTAAGCAGCGGTTCTCCTGAACAGCAGATCGTCCTGCTCCGGGCACTAGTCCGGGCACATCCGGTTGCGTACATTGAACCGCAGAAGAAGAATAACGTCCGTTGTGGAGGTGTTTCACGAGCGACAGTGTCTTCTGACTCTGGGTCTGACTCCGGTTTAAAGTCGTCAAAGGGACTGCGGCGGGGAGTCGTGAAGAAGCTATTTTTAAACACTGTTAAAACAATGTTTTGATAATGAGGAGCAGTGCATCCGCCGTTCCAGAGGGGGGCGCTGCGCTTCTGAGAACGGATGTGCTGGATAGTACTGGCCAATCACAAGACTCTGTCTTCTGGGGGTGAAAGTTCACTCTGAAATCTCGCAGCAGAAAAACACCGTCAGAAAAGAGGATTTCTATCGGCTAGTTTAAAGCAACTAGGAGGTTTTTGGTCATAAAAACAAGTTAATGTATGTAAGTAGACCTCCATAACTAACATATATGTGCAACAGGACCACTCTATGTCACCTTTAAAAACAAGACCGTAAGTGTCTGCTGAAAATCTAATGATATAATCAAAGACGTATTAACTCCACACCAACTGACTTATAAAAGGAATTAAATGACCTGCTTCACATTCATCAGAGGCAGATAATTAGGTGATGGAGCAGTAAAAACATCAGGTGGCCTCTGCATGTCAGCATCACAGGGAAATGACAAAGTCCACAGTTAAATTGGTACGTCGGATGCGCCGAAGCGGACTTTCAGGCCAACAGAAAAGTGTCCCGTCTCCATGACAACAAACTCCTGCTCCGGCTGCAAATAAGCCCTTGACTCTTGAAACTAAAAACAGCATCGCCCACATTATATATATCTATTAAAAAAAAAAAACACCAGCGTGGAAACTCCTCCGTGTTGAAAGCTCAGTGGGTTCAATCCACCGTCGCCATCGTCACTCCGGTGGATGAATCATCCGTCTAATTGAGAGACGACACGTATCATGACATTCGTCGTCCCTGGAGCAAATATTCAATCAGACAAGCTGATGTTTTCTGTCCACACGTTAGCTCACTGTGCGACTGTGTAAGAGAAAACATTTTTGAGTTGAGTGCTCAGTTTGTCAACTTGTCAGATGAGCATGGATAAATTCCATGGTTAAACCACAGGGACGCATTACTTGCTACAAATCCAGCAGAGCAGTTGACAGGCAGTGCACTATTCATATTAAATGTTAAAATATACTCAAAAATTAAAGCTGTAAGCAGCATTGTTGCGGACCCTCACAGCCTCCACCCTGCCAGCAGGTGGTGCTATGCCCTTGACTCTGTTTTCATGTGCTGATGTTATGTGGCCTGAGAATCTTGTCTCACGCGTGAAGTTTCGAGCAGATCGGTCAATGTCCGTCAAAGTTACAGGCCCAATTCCTGTTTTGCAAAATGGTGGCTAAATTCAAAATGGCCGACTTCCTGTTGAGTGAAGTTCATGCGCCTAGTCACATTCAGGGGTCAGTAGGCTATCTTGTGTCACGTGTGAAGTTTCGAGCAGAAGTTACAGGGGACTTCCTGTTTTGAAGGCGAAATGACGGCAAAAATTCAAAATGGCTGACTTCCTCTTGAGGGAAGTTCTTGTTTGCAGTCGTGTTCAGGGTCAGTATCTTGTGTCACGTTTGAAGTTTAGAGCATATCGGTCAATGTACGTTAAATTTACAGGCCAATTCCTATTTTGAGGCAAAATGGTGGCTAAATTCAAAATGGCTGACTTCCTGTTGGGGGGAAGTTTATGTCTGTAGTTGTGTTCGGGGTCAGTATCCTCTATCACGTCTGAAGTTTCGAGCAGAACGGTCAATCTACATTACAGGCCACTTCCTGTCCACCAAAATTTCAATGCTTACCGTGACCACGCCCCTTTTGAACCTGCGAGACCTTTTGATATATTTTCATCTTTGATGGTGTCTAGTACAAATATATTCCCATGCTAGAAAAAGACCCTGAACGCACCAGTGTAACTGCGGCTCCAACTGGTGTGTGGATCAACAACACGAGGAGAGAACATGGAAGCACGACAGAAAGGCAGCCTTTGGTTGAGAAGAAATGTAGGACAACATCTACATCTTTCTGCAGTGCTTTCAAACGCGTGCTCCTCATATCACCGATCCACACGTCACTCGCTAACCGCAGGCACGTAACTGGTGCGTTCAAGGTGTCCATCCAGTATAGGAATTTACACACGCAATCAACAACAAAGGGCTTGTGAAGCTTGTGAACATGTTTTTCATAAATAAAATATATCCACTGGACACAAACATCTTCTGAGGCTGGAAGTTTGTGTAAAACACTGTGCTCCGCTGTGCAGCCGCTCTTCCTCCCTCGCCTGCAGTCTCTTATTTCACAGGGACAAGGGGGAGCTACGTGGAGCTGTGAAGTACTTTGTGAAGTACTCTGTGAAGTACTCTGTGAAGTACTCTGTGAAGTACTCTGTGAAGTACTCTGTGAAGTACTCTGTGAAGTACTCTGTGAAGTACTCTGTGAAGTACTCTGCCTGGCGGGGTGCCAACATTCACGGTGAAATGTCCGCACTGTCGTCACTTGGTCAGGAGGTGTAAACATCGCATGTTTTATCGCCTATACTTACACAAAGTGGAACCACTAAAACATGACTGAGTCTTGTTTTTTCCCATTTTGGGGATTGGTATGGTCCACTGAGTCCCAAATATAAGTACTAAAAGATTGAAAAGTTGATTTTGCACAATAGGGGACCTTTAAATATAGATGTATTTGCAGTGTTTTGCTGACGACAAACCGCAACAGTATAAAGTTTTCGTCCACTAAGTTAACGTTAGCTTGAAATGTGACACCCGAGTCACACAGAAACAGATCGTCTCCTGTTTCTTCAGACTGTCGCGCACGTTTAGCTCTGAGGAAGTCATTTGCATATGTAACACTGATTGTGTGAGCAGATCGCGATGTTGCCACTGGCGGACGATGAGCAGCCAGTTTCCTGCACACATTGTTTGTCTGACTGTCTCTGCAGGAGACTGTTGACATGGTTGTTATTTTGGGGAGCGTTTGACCTGCAATCTGTTACTGCTGCATGTGCAGCTAAGCAGAAACAATCACTGAGCTGAAGAAAATAAAAATAAAACACCCACTCACTGTTACAACTGTGAGTTTAGTGCTGGGAATAAAAGACATTTAAACGCCGCACTGTGCTTAAATGTACCGTCAACAATAGAGTGTAGTTACTGTCATCACAACAATTGTGTTATTTGTGTTAATGATTATTAACTGAATGGTTTATTAAATGTATGATATGACAAAAAAGGGTTCCAGGAACTCGTCGTGTTGTTCTCCTGTGTTTCCACCGCAGTTTGAAGACAAACGGACATTCGGCTAATTGAACTTCTGACATAGAAGCCTTTGATTTTCTGATTCGTTTCATATTGATTCAATGCTGGAAAACACGCAGGCTATGTACATGAACATATTCAAAACACACTGAAAAGGGTTAAATCCAAGTAATGATATTCTGTCTATTGACCACAACTAAGAAGTAGCCATGAGCAGAGACCTTTACACTGGGTTAGAAAAGGTTTGCATTTCTATAGCACATTTAAAAACAACCAAGTTGACCAAACTACATAAGACAAACAGGATATGAAACAATGTAAACTATAAACAAAACTAAACTACCCATCTCTCCTTTCACCGCAACCTGTCTTGGCAGATGGGTTCTCATCTTTTTTTTTCTCTGACGCCGAGTGTTTGCTCATTGCGTGAATAAATAACATTGAATTGAACTAAAAAATAAAAATGGAATATAAAACAAATGAAACATGATCAACAAAACACACACACACACACACACACACACATATATATAAACAAAAATATACATATATATATATATATACATACATACATTTATATGTATAAATATATACACACATACAAATATATGTATATATACCCACATACATACATATACACATATACATACATATATACATACGTACATACATACACATGTATGTAATTGTTTTCTTATATATATATATATATATATATATATATATATATATATATATATATATATGTATATATATATATATATATATATATATATATATATACATATATACACATATATATATATATATATATATAAGAAAACAATTTGATTTAAAAACGTAATTTAAATCTACATAAAGACTTGTGATGTTATATTTTCACTATTTAATACACTTGTTGAAGTAATAGTAAGCAGAAAGATGATGTGAGCCAATGTATTCCAGTCTTCTGTGTGAGTGTGTGTGTGTGTGTGTAGGTATAATGTGTCAGTCATTGTTGATTGTGTAAGATTAGACATGAGTCTACACTTAAGAATAAGTGAAGGAGCTTCAGTCACTCAGTGCCTTTTACATCAAGTCTAAACTATTAAAACCATTAAAAATCTCCACTTTTAAAACTCACAGACAGTCAAACGTGGTGTAGCTGTGGCTGTAGAAGCTCTTCACTAAACTCCAGAATATTATGTGATGACATGAGTGTTGTGTCACGTTTCAGTATAATGTGATAATGCAGTGCACTGGGTGTCAATCTGTCTGTCGGCGTAGCCGTTAGCTGCTATCACCGTGGCCCTTAATCACAGTGATTACTTAACCACAGCAGCTCCAAAGTGCTGCTTATCACAACTTCTCTGGAGCAATTACACCATCACAGATCTCTGAAGCTCTACTCTACCTCTGTCTCTTACTGCTCTCCATCCCTCTCACCCTCTTTTTTTTGGTCCTTCTGCTGTTTTTTGAAGTGTGGTTGCATGAAGCAGCGCCACATAGTGTTGACTGAGCACACCCTTAGAAATAAAAGTGATAAGTAGAACCATAAAAGGTTCTTTGGCTTGTCCTCACAGGAGAACCCTTTTTGGTTACCTTTTTATAAAAGCCTTTATTCAGGAAAGGGGTTTTAAAGAGTTCTCTGGACCAAAATGGTTCTTACTGGAACCATTAGTGTTACCAAGAACCCTTGAAAAACCCTTTCTTCGGGAAAGAGTTCTTCAGAAGCAAATGGTTCCAGGAAGAACCTCAGCCCTTGTAGAAGAACCCTTTTGGAACCCTTATTTCCAAGAGCGCACTGAGAACACGGCAGCCAACAGCGACAGAAAGAAAGACAGATCTCTGCCCTTTTAACAAAAGACTAATATAATAAAAATCTATGCCAAACTAAGTGGACATAAAGAATATGTTCATCAACCGTTTTCTCGTCTTAAATCAAACTTTTTGTGATTCAAAACTTTAGTTAATGTTGCCGCTTCGACTGCCTCGTTTGAACGAAAACAACACATTTGAACATGCTGATGTAAAATCACTGATTTAAGTAAGTGGGTCTTTTGTTCAAGTGGCTAAAACCCACACAAGTGTGCACATGATGGGGTTCTTAAAAACGGCACATTTTACATATCTCATGGCACAAACTTACGTATCCAGAGCACGGCTCATAAACTGTGTACACATTTATCGTATACCTGGACCTTTGTCAGCTCAAGGAGTTCCTCTGTGTCTCTTTTGATCGGCTCATGCACCTGCAGCAGCAAGGTTTTGAGTTGTTTTTATCTAAACTTGGCACAAAAAGTGAGGAAATTTGTGTTTGGTCGATTCTTCTTGGCAATAAATCTTATATCATTGGAATTCCTGTTGATTTCCCCTTTAAATGGTGAAACATCTGCGAGAAAAATGCATTTGTGGGTTGGAGTGTCTTCTCTTCTCTGCCAACGACAAACAGCTTCTTCTGCTATTGACTCTTGTTGTTTTGATCTTCTGGTGCGGCGGCATCTCGCCCGTTATTGTTGGAGGAATTCTGAATGCAGAGATGATAACGAGACGAGATTCAGCGTCCAGTAGCAAACCTCAGATCTCCACAGTCTGGGACTGAACTCAACCAGAATTTGGGAGTAGTTGAGAGGATGGAACAGTCTGCAGTCCTGAACTCAACCCCATTGAACTCCTGCGGGATCAGCTTGGCTGTGTTGGTCTGTTCGTACCAGAGTGACCAACACAACCACGTTGGCTGACATGAGACAAATGCTGGTTGAATTCTGATGTGGTGACATCAGCATGAGGAGCACGAGGAACCCTAAAGCCCAATTTATACTTCTGCGTAAAGTGCTCTGCGTAGGTTACGCAGAGTCCTCTGCGTCGACGCAGAGCCTGTCGAAGAGCCTCTGCGTCGTCTCCGGCTGCACGAAATATTTTTTAAGTGTCCGTCACTCCGTCAAGGGACAACGGAGACGGCAAGAGCTGTGATTGGTCCTCAGGACAGGCCGAGCGAAGCTGCTCTGTGCCGGCTCACAGTGAGCACCGAGCGTCCACAGAGGCGGAGCTGATCCCCGCCGATAACGCCGCTGCCAAACTATAAATACGTCATATCTTAACACACACAGCACATGTTTAGACTCTAAATGGACAATTTCTCACCTCAAATTATCTTAAAACTGCGTTCCGTCACACAGAAAAGTGAGAAACGGCCACTGTTTCAACAACAACAGTCTTTCTCTCTCGGACACCATTGCTCACTGTAGCCAGAAGCACAACAACCTTGCGCAGCGACCCCTACTGATCGGGCGGGAAATTGCAGTGCGTGTCCGTCACCACGACGCAGAAGTATAAAGGCTCGAGACGTCTCCGTGGTGACGCAGTCGGATAACGCATACGCAGTCGGAGAAGTATAATGTGGCCTTAACCTTAACCCTAGCTGTGGTGGCTGTTCAGGCCACTGTTTAAGTGAATAAATAGTTGAAATGCATATATGTCTTGTTTCTTCAATCGTCCAATCCAATAAATGACACCAAACAAGAGTCAACAGCAGAATTAGATGTTAGCCATTAGCAGAGACGATTTGCCAACCCACAAACTGCTGCTCATCCCAATAAATGACAATTTCCTCACAAACGTGGCTCCACTTAAACAGAGAAATAAACAGGCTTCACAATTGAATAAGACTTATTGCCAATAATCATCGTTACAAGAAAGAAATAATTGACCAAACTCAAATGTCCTTACGTTTGGTGCTAAGTTGATTTCAGGATTTCCAACTGACTAAAAATGTTAATCCCTGGATGAACATTAAAGGAGAATAATGATCAAAAAAATCAAAACCTCGTTTACAAGATAAATAGAAGGAAAGTAATGATTTTAATGTTGTTGGAGCTGAACGCAGTGATTCTGTGGGAGGTTTCATCAGGACGACAGTTTACAGTGATAATGTAGTTTTGTGAAATATACTTGTCATTCTTGTACAGCCTGAAAATCAACACAGTGAGATTATTATCATCTTCCTTCCTCAAGATGCATGTTGTCACTTCTGTGTCGTTTCCTTTTAGCGGCTTCCTGACGTTCACATTAAGATTCACAGGAAATAATCCTTCAACAAAGCGTTTAAACATCACTCTCGACGTTCGTGACTGTCAAAGACACAAAAATGATACGGTATCAAGTCCTCCGCTTTACAGTTGACTGGTTTTGCTAAATCACAGCACGTTTTTTGTTATCGTATCGCTCGTCTCAGACGGGTAAAACACAATTACACCACAATTAAAAGCAAAAATAGGAGCTTATACTGTAAACACCATACAGACGCTTATAAAACATCTAGAACATTACAGCTAATTATGTCAAACTGAAATGCTATAATAGCACTTTTATTTACAGCACATATGTACAAATGGTCTATATTGCCTAGTTAATAACACACAACGACCACCTGCTTCCATCGCAAAATCCACACAAGACTGAGGCA
>NC_139804.1:37152848-37192848 GCF_963457635.1 Microchirus variegatus
CACAAACGCAAATGAAAAAACACAAAACAACACAAACGCAAAACAAAACACACAAACGCACATCAAAAAACACAAATGAAAAAACACAAAACACAAACGCAAAACAAAAAACACAAACGCAAATGAAAAAACACAAAACAACACAAATGCAAAACAAAAAACACAAACGCACATCAAAAAACACAAACGCAAATGAAAAAACACAAAACAACACAAACGCAAAACAAAACACACAAACGCACATCAAAAAACACAAATGAAAAAACACAAAACACAAACGCAAAACAAAAAACACAAACGCACATCAAAAAACACAAACGCAAATGAAAAAACACAAAACAACACAAATGCAAAACAAAAAACACAAACGCACATCAAAAAACACAAATGAAAAAACACAAAACGCAAAACAAAAAACACGTGTCACATGTGTGTCTGAAATCGTCTTCCGTTATTGTTTAAATCTATAAATAAACTGCTTTTGTCTCAGTTCCTGTCAGGTCTTTCAAAGCTTGACCTTCATAGAGGAGCAGGTGAAGCAGTGAAGATTTAACTGTGTTGGCAGCTGCAAAGAAACCTAAAAAAAAACTAAAACAATCCAAAGTCATGTGACACAATGAGAGGGAACATCAGCAGAAACATGCAGAGAAACAGCAAAAGTGATGAACAGGAACAAAAGCATGTGTAGCAGCAGCAGCAGAGACAGGAAGTGTGAGTTACACAATGTTCAGGCCACTTTAACAGGAAATAAGTCATGAAAGTCGTTTTTACACAGACACATCATGACCTTTGTTTTTAAATAAAACGAACAGACTTTACTTCAACACCATGAACATGTTCTTTAACAGATGTTTAAAAGAAAGAGAAAATAGAGTCAGCTGACCTGATCATCACAGAGATCCTGGTTCTCCAACAGTCAAGGCTCCGTGTTCCTTCAGATTATATCCAGTTAGTCAGGAACAGCTAACAAGCTAACCTGAATGCAATCATCCACACACGTCTGTGATGGTACGAGCTCTTCTGCTAGCCCCAAGCTAACGTTAGCTCCTCTGGTCAGAGCTGGACGTTGTCTCATTGTTTGACAGAGATTTGATGATGTGACATTGTTTCCACGTCAGGATGGATCTTCATGTCATGTGTAAATCATTTTGTGAATTTGTTGTCATCCGAACATGGAGATGCTCTACGTTTGACATCAGCACAACTAATATCAGGGTAAAAACAGCCATGTTGTGATGATTTATAAAGAGGATAAACTGACTGAACTCACAATGAACGGACGCCCAGTTTGCTTTAGGAATAAAAGGAACTAATTTATTTAAAAAGATCAACAAAATCAAGTCTTAGGGGGAAAAAGAGTCTCACACACCAGAGTCTAAATAGTAGAAGTAAACGAGGAGATGAGTTGCAGGTGAGTGGCTCAGAAAAGCTCCGCCCGAAACCCACCACACAGGAACACAGGAAACCAAGAACTTTAACAAAATAAAGGACAGGAAGTGGAGTCACTCAGATTCGCTTCAGAATAAATTGCTTTTCAAGACAAAAAGGAAGTAAATAAATCAAATTTTTACCACTTGTTACAGAGGTTACCATGACCTTTTTGGTTTAAATCAGTGTCCCTGCAGCTGTGAGTGAAGCTTGATATCACACTCATGTACATGTAGTCCTCAGAATAATTCAAGGTACCTCTGCAGGAACACGTGTTTTTCTGTGTGTTTATGAACAAACTGATGCCGCGAAATATAAAATATGGAGGCAAAATGCTTCTCGTGCGCGTTTTCCTTTCGTTCTTCTGCAGGACGACGACCACCATCAGACAAATGACTGCTTTTTAAGCAACGCCCTGTACATCAACACGGCGCTCTGCAGGGCTGCAGGCAGGGGATCTATGTACATCTACATTCTTGACCTTCTTCTCGCCGTGCTCCCTCTGTCCTCCACCCTTTACTTCAGAGAGTTTTCATCCCTCGGCTTTCACAGAGGAAAACCTAACCGTTTAAATCTGTTGTTTTTAAAGGTCCCCTATTGTGCAAAATCAACTTTTTAATCTTTTAGTACTTATATTTGGGACTCAGTGGGCCATACCAGTCCCCAAAATGTGAAAAAAACAAGACTCAGTCATGTTTTAGTGGTTCCACTTTGTGTAAGTATAGGCGATAAAACACGCGATGTTTACACCTCCCGACCAAGTGACGACAGTGCGGACATTTCACCGTGAATGTTGGCACCCCGCCAGGCAGAGTACTTCACAGAGTACTTCACAGAGTACTTCACAGAGTACTTCACAGCTCGTAGCTCCCCCTTGTCCCTGTGAAATACGAGACTGCAGGCGAGGGAGGAAGAGCGGCTGCACAGCGGAGCACAGTGTTTTACACAAACTTCCAGCCTCAGAGGACTTGTGTGTCCAGTGGATATATTTTATTTATGAAAAAAATATTCACAAGCTTCACAAGCCCTTTGTTGTTGATCGTGTGTGTAAATTCCTATGCTGGAGGAACACCTTGAACGCACCAGTTACGTGCCTGCGGTTAGCGAGTGGCGTGTGTGGATCGGTGATATGAGGAGCACGCGTTTGAAAGCACTGCAGAAAGATGTAGATGTTGTCCTACATTTCTTCTCGACCAAAGGCTGCCTTTCTGTCGTGTTTCCACGTTCTCTCCTCGTGTTGTTGATCCACACACGTCACTTTCAGCCGCAGTAACACTGGTGCGTTCAGGGCGGCGCGGCGCATTAAGCGTTTTTCTTCGATTTTAATGTTTTTATGATCGCGAGAAGCCAAAATCGTGGTCACTCTATGCATTACGGTGAAACGCAGTAACAACGTGTAAACGGACATTACTATGGGGTATATGGAGCGGGGGTTGTGACGACGCTGCATGACAATAGGTGATAAGTGGCGACAGTTAGATCAACACTCCCCTGGAAGCAGTGGATGTGTGTTTACCTGGGTCTCATTCACATGTAAATAATCAGGCACAAAACCGAGCGTTCTGAAAAAGTCTGTTTTGGCAGAGTTATTGAACTGCTATTGTGCTTCATCCTTATGATATTTTGACTAAAGCATGACACAGACATGTTCATTAGTGCACCAGGACCTAGTTTAACTTGGGTTAATAGGGTATAATATGGGACCTTTAAGGAAGATTTAGTATTTATAGCAGGAGTTGTGGCTGCCATTTTTGGACCACCATGTTTTTACAAAACACAATCAATCCACAGACCACACAGGACAAACTAATCATCTGTTTAGTTTGACAACAGTGAGTTTCCCGTTGTTATTGTTCAAGAGAGACGAGGCTGAAATCAGGACAATGATTCCCCTTAAATCTCTCTTGTATCATCGTCTGTTGTGAAGAGATCCAGTCGCCTCTGAGTGAAACTATAACTGATGGCGTCTTTTCAAACGCCGTCAAACTAAAAGCTTTAAACGTAACTTGTTGATGCAAAAAAAATGTCTTCACACAAACACAAATCCTCTTTGTGGCGTTTTCAGACACACACGTTTACAGTGTGAGGCCACGTCAGCCGTCAACGTACAAACGACGTGTCACGTCTTTGTACGTTTGCCTGCACCGCTGTGGACTCTGTATTTAGTTTATGCATTTTAAACACTTTAAGTGTCATAAATACTCACTTATATTGGTCTTGTCATAGAAAAGAGTCATCATGACTGTCCACTGTGCAGCTGACTAACCCTGTGTCGGCTGATCTTATGAAGAATATAACATTTTTATTTAAATAAATAAATAAATACAGGATTACAACTATTTTTAACCTGTTAACACAGAGTGTGTCTGCGCACTTTGCATCACCATAAATATGCAACGGAGAAGTTGCACATCAAATGGTTATTACGGTAATTTCAATTTCCAATTTTTTTTTGCTAGTTTTTGGACATTTTATAAAAAAAAAAAATCAAACAAATGTTATTTTAAATGTGTTTTATACTGTTCGTATTTCAAATTTAACACAAAACCTGGTGTTTGCGTACAACTACAGGGTTTTTTTTTTCTCAATAAAACACCATTTAACATGCAGTAAATTGTAAATAACTGCCAGATATTGAATATTGAATATATATTGGGAAAAAAATGGACAAAAGCAGTTAATTAATATAATAATAATAGTTTTCTGGCCTTTTTAAGGTTACATTTTGAGGCTTAGGTTGTTAAAGGTTATTAAGGTTAATGGTTTTGATGGTTGCTATAGAGAAGAGTCAGGTGTCTCCATCCTGAGAGTGACTTGAATCTGAACCATCAATTATTTAGCATTTTTCATTTCCTGTAGCAAATGTAAACCCTTTTATTGTGTGTCAGTGTGTGTGTGTTTGTGTGTGTGTGTGTGTGTTTGCAGCCTCAGGGTTGTACATTCTGTGGTTCAGACCCCAGCGTCTTCCATCCTGTTTTTTAATCAACCGTCATTGAAAAAAAAAACATCACAGACTGTTTTTCTGTTCTCACGACTCTCACTCGTCTTCCTTCAGAGAAGATTTAATTCAATCAATCCACATTTTTTCCCACAGACTGACACACGGATACGTGGAGAGGAGGAAAAACTCCATCTTCCTGTTCTCTCAGTCGAGATGAATCACTCTCACTCCACTTTCTGACTGATTTGCATTGATGTTGTTTTTGTCGGCACTTGAGTTGAGTCGTAAAATGTTTGCAGCAAAAATATAGATTTAGTTTTCATCCCACTGCTGAAACGGCCAAACGGTGAAGGAAGAATCAAACTGACCTTTAAGATGAAATCAGTGAGGAGGTGGATCGCGGATTCTGGATCGTCCTCCAACCAGAAGGTCGACAGTTTGATCCCCAGCGTGTCTCAGGACACTGAAGCCCATAAAAGCTCCAGCCTCCAGGGCACAAGCATGTGGAAGCAGCCTGTGAATGAATGAATGAATGAATGAATGAATGAACAGCTGCATCAATAATATGTGAATGAGTTAAAAACATTTAACTGAAGCATCAAACTCTTTGATTGGTTCTAAAGACTGGAAAAAAAGAGCTTAATTTACTCCTTTAAGGACATTTGCTGCATCACAGCTGCACAGACATTAAAAATGCATTATAATAAACACCAGTGAGTATAAATGACAGAAAAACATAATATTATATATACTATATTATAAGATAATACTATAAAATAATAAAACTTTGTTTATATTGAATGCAGTCGTGCAGTTGTTTGTACGACCTGCAGAGTTTAGATTTCCTTCTTTTATTCACAATTATATGATGTCATTAAACATTCAGTCACTGCTGCCTGGTACAGAAATATTATTCTCAACACTTTATTCAGAGACTGTGAAGATTTACGGCCGTTTAACTGCTGGGAACAGCTTCCTCCTCCACGTCCTCTGCGTCGCCCTCGTCCTACAAGGTCAGTGTTTATTGTCTTATACTTTAGGGTATTGCATGTCTTCTTCTGGACAGTGTGTGTGTGTGTGTGTGTGTGTGTGTGTGTGTGTGTGTGTGTGTGTGTGTGTGTGTGTGTGTGTGTGTGTGTGTGTGTGTGTGTGTTCTTGTACTTGCGGCATACTGAGGACCAGTGAGGGCCAGTGAGGACCAGTGAGGGTTTTTAACCAACAAAGTGAGGTCATTTTTACAGAGTGAGGACATTTTGGCCGGTCCTCACTTTGTTTTTATTGAAATCACTTCCTTAGGTTGCTATAACATGCTATACTCAATTTGTAAATAGAATAAAAAAATCTAATTTTGGACGACATAGTATAGTATGACGTTTTTGTCCAATTTTGGGTCAATTTTTTTTTTCAAATTTGGACGACATAGTATAGTATGACGTTTTTGTCCATTTTTGGACCAAAAATTTGGGACCAAAAATGTTGGGTCAAATGTGTTTAAAAATTGTGGTCGACATAGTATAGAATTACGTTTTTTTTCAAATTTTGGACCAAAACATTTTGGCAAATATTTTTTCAAATTTTGGACGACATAGTATAGTATGACGTTTTTGTCAAATTTTGAACCAAAAATTTTGGACCAAAAATTTTGGACCAAAAAGTTTGGGTCAAATGTTTTTTAAAATTTTGGTCGACATAGTATAGAATTAAGTTTTTTTCAAATTTTGGACCAAAAAATTTTCTTCTCGAATTTTGAACGACATAGTATAGTATGATGGTTTTGTCAAATTTTGGACCAACATTTTTTGGTCACATTTTTTTTTTTTTTTGGTCGACATAGTATATTATGACGTTTTTGCCAAATTTTGGACCAAAATTTTGGACCAAAATTTTGGACCAAACATTTTATAAAGTGGAAATGCTGGTTCTCAGTATGCAGCAAGTACAAGAATGTGTGTGTGTGTGGGGGGGGGGTGGGGTGTGTGCGTGTGTGGGAAATCTGTACGTCTCCCTGTGATGCTCGGGTTCTTGTGTAACTTCCTGAAATGAGGACAAAAAAATGTGACTCTGGCTGACAATAAAGGCGATAAAGCTCCAGAGTATTTGATATTAACTCATACGACTGTGTCAAATTAACATTTTAATGGAAAATTGTGCAAATCTGATATTTGCTGATTATACTGATTTTAATTTTGAATCTTCACTATATCAGTGACGTTTACCATTTTCCTTTTGTTTCTCAGGATAAAAATGTTACGTTTTCATATTTACACCACATTATTCCAAGAACACATCAGTGTAACCACTCTTAAAACCCATGAAATGAACTCAAACACAACACAAACGTTGCATTTTCGTTTTGTTTTACATCCTCAAAATCCACCTCTGACGTCCCTGACTCTTCTTTAACCTCGTCCTCATCTATTGACAGACAACAGGTCATCATGACCACAGTGACCTGACACTCCTGACCTTTGACTCCTGGGCTTCGATCGCTGCAGTCTCTTCATCTTCATCTTCATCTTCTCCTCTTCCTCCCTTCAAAGACAAAAAAAACACCTTCATGTTGCAGTTCATTTGACCGCGTTTGGAAAAAGGTTTTTTTACAAAATAAAATGTACCTTTAATCTGACCGTCGCTGTGCTCGTTTCTATTTTTAATAAATGTTCGTTTTGTATCGGTTTGTCTTCGCTATGACAATAAAGTGTAAATGTGGACAAAAGATTTATTCTGTAAGTGAAGAATGCAGCCGTAAAAATGCTTTTATTTTGAAATCCATATCAGAATAGTCAATTACAGTGTTGTCCTCTGATTTAAAAACACAATAAAGCTTTGACTTTTGAGACATATATATATATATATATATATATATAAATATATGTGTATGTATTCTACATACATATATATATATATATGAACTGCTATATATATATACACATCTCAAAAGTCAAAGCTTTATTGTGTTTTTAAGTCAAAGGACAAAATTTGTGTCACTGTAATTGACTACGCTGATATGGATTTCAAAATAAAAGCATTTTTAATTTGTGCCGTGTGCATGCATTAATCTTCATTTCCAAACGTGTGTTCATGTTAACTGATCTCAGGTCACCTCTAAGTGTGTGATCTCGTTTACCAAACAATCAACTCCAGTTTATCTCTGTGTATTTGAGCGTTTGTCTACAAAGTGAAAACTCAGCCTCAAACCATGAAGAAAAACACACACACACACACACACACACACACACACACACACACTTACACACATTGACTGTTGACTGTCAATCATGAAGCCGTTGCCACAGACTGACCGGCGCCACCTGGACTGTACCTGAGCAGACTGACCAGTGACCACACACACACACACACACACACACACACACACACACACACACACACACACACACACACACACACACACACACACACACACACACACACACACACACACACACACACACACACACACACACACACACACACACACACACAAATTGTATTTGACTGTGCAGGAGCTTCAGCGTCTGGTCGCAGATGAACTGTATCTGAAAGATTGATTTGGAAAGAAAAACTAAATCAAAACAAAATGTGATTTGTTTCCGTGGAAGTAAGTGAAACAACAGAGGTCGTCAGTCAGGGAGAGTTTAGAGCGACAGAGAGGAAACAAAGTGGAGAAGATGAAGAACAGGGTTTTAATTATCTACGTATTAAAGACAATGTAAGATTTATGCCACAGCTGCCCGGAAATTAACAAATGAATTATCTTTTTTATGTTTCTGTAAATGGTTTATGGAAACTCTTCACCCAAAATCATATTTTAATACTAAACTATAAATATTATTGGCCGTTTTACAAAGAAAAAAACAGAAAAAGTAAAACACAACGTTATTATATCAAATTATAGTCATTTACTTCCATTCTTGAAGAGAAAACAGTTTTATTGGTTTAAAGGGGAAATAAGTAGTTTATAGTGCCATCTAGAGGAGAGGCTGAAATTTACAACAAAGAACTGCTCCTCTGCTCACCCCCTCCCTTCCCTGAGCGCTACGCTCATGACTTTTTGAAACACTACGAAAATGAAACAAAAACTATTATACAGCGACTAGACAATGCAGGAGCACATAATATGTATAAAAAAGTGGATTTTGGGTTATATAAACCCATAAATACTACATATTGTACCTTTAATGTGTATATATATGTGTATATATATATAGGTATATACACATATATGTGTGTGTTTATAGTCTTTTACTTCCATTCTTGAAGAGAAAATATAGTTTTATTGGTTTAATGTGTATATATGTATATATATATATATACACGTGTGTTTGTATATTATATTCATTTACTTCCATTCTTCACGAGAACACACTTTTATTGGTTTAAAGTGCAAATATGTGCATATATACAAATATATATATACACAGATATACACGTGTGTATATATATATACACATATATACACACACACACATATACATATATATCTTTTTGTCAAATTTATAAAATGTGAAATCATATTTGTTTTGTATTATTTCTGTCTATATATTAATTGATTATATTAGGAAGGAAGTAGTTTGAACTCCACTCAGAAGTAGTTTGGTAAAAACTTTATTAACAAAACTGAAGGCAACACAGCTCAAGCTCACTCCTAAAGCACAGTCGCTTTATTTGTTTATTTATTTTTAATAATTTTACCCTTCTGTCAATCGCTACAACTGCCACAAGAATTATAATATTAATGATATTAATATGAAGAATAACAACAGCATGCATCGTCTTTACAGTTAAATATTAAAATAACACAGCCACTGGGATATACTGCATAATATAGATTTGTATATTTACTCTAACAGACCTTTGCAACATGAACAGCATCTACAGTAGGAAGTGCAGCCTCACTCATGCTCAGCTCCTCCTGTGTTATAGCGCCACCTTGTGCCACCAGAGCACAGTTACAGGAGCGGTACAATCAGAACGACAGCAGCCGGTAAAGGGAAAAAAACAAAACAAACAAAAAAACACCACTTTTTACCGTTTCACAATCTCCAACAACAATCTGTAAATACTTAAGATTATTATAGATTATGCACCTTTAAGAAATCAGGCTGAGGGATGAGTGACAGAGTCAGAGAAGGCAATGAGGTTAATGTGACTGCTTTAAAGGGACAACGCCACCCGTTAAAGGACCTGGTGCAAACTTTCACCACGAGAAAAGACGTTTAGTGCTTCCAAACATGTGCCAATTATTGTTATTGTTGTTTATTTATTTATTTCTACAGAAGAAAACACTAAAGAATAAGAACACGTTTGTTTTGGAAGATCAGACCTTGACAGGAAAGACGACGTTCAAATTTGAAGTCGACGACATCATGTTTTAGTTCTGTTATTTCAAACCACGCACACTTTACACTACAGTTAACCAAATAAACATGTAAACATATATATTAAGGTTTTATTTTCTTCATTTCCAATAAAGCGTCGGCTCCATGCGTTCAATTTGATTTTCGTTAATGCTGCATTAATTAATTAAGCCCAATCATTCAAATTACGATTTTCATACCAATGGATGCTTGGATCGATTCAAAGAAATAATATTAAATCCCAAAATATAAACGAATATAACATCCATAACTGTGTGTCATGCGTTGAAAGAAAAATAAGGTGCACGTACGTTTGCAGCTAAAGAACTAAAACGTGAAAACACCACGTTTCCTTAATAACAGGTTGAACTCCCATGAAAGGGTTTTTAAAGATAAATATGACTGAGGCACAGTTAGTTCTAACGCTGTAATCACAGGTCTGCTCTGTGTCTCTGTTATTATTATTTTTTTAAGATTAACAACATTTTCCTCTACATTCTATAGACATTAAATATCATTTCACTTTAATCACAATGATACTTATCAGCTCGTCCGGTTTGTGAGGTGTCGCTCGCTCAAGTTGTGGAGTTATTCAAATTTTCTGGTTTTAGGCACAGAGGAGGTGCTGCCCCCTGGTGGTGGTGGAGGAGGAGGATAAAACAGTGAAGAAGACATGATGATATAATGGGTCGGAGCAGATCCTGGTCCCCGTTTTCCAGGGATTAAAGGACGCGATGAGGGGTTTATTTTTTGGTCTCTAGGCGACCACCCACTGCAGGACGCTGGTGTCTTTACCACCGGTGGAGATCAGGTGACTGTTGTCGTGCAGGAAGGCAACGTTGGTCACGTGACTGCTGTGGCCACCGTACTCGTGGCATGGAGCCTGAGGAGTTAGGAGCAGAGGGAACTTCAGGATATGATACATGGTCCACGATAACAATAATACCAATAATATCATGATATCAATAATGTCAAAATACCAATATCACGATACAAATAATATGATAAAAATAATACCAATATTATCATGATACGAATAATATTACAATACAAATAATGTCACGATACCAAAAATATCATGATACCAATAATGTCATGATACAAATAATACCAATAATATCATGATCCCAATAATGTCACAATACCAATGTCACGATACCATTATCATGATACCAATAATATCATACCAATAATGTCATTATACCAATAATATCATACCAATAATGTCATTATACCAATAATATTACAATACAAATAATGTCACAACACCAAAAATATCATGATATCAATAATGTCACGATACCAATAATATCATGATATCAATAATGTTACGATACCAATATCATGATACAAATAATATCATGATACCAATATCATGATACAAATAATATCATGATATCAATAATGTTACAATACCAATATCATGATACAAATAATATCATGATACAAATAATATCATGGTACCAATAATGTCACGATACCAATATCATGATACTATTAATGCCATGATACCAATAATATCATGATATCAATAATGTCACGTTACCAATATCATGATACTAATAATGCCATGATACCAATAATATCATGATATCAATAATGTTACGATACCAATATCATGATACAAATAATATCATGATATCAATAATGTTACGATACCAATATCAGTATAACAGTATAATATACTATAACAGTATAATATATCATGATACAAATAATATCATGATACAAATAATATCATGATACAAATAATATCATGATACAAATAATATCATGATACAAATAATATCATGGTACCAATGTCACGATACCAATATCATGATACTATTAATGCCATGATACCAATAATATCATGATACCAATATCATGATACAAATAATATCATGATATCAATAATGCCATGATACCAATATCATGATACCAATAATATCAGGATACCAATCATATCACAATACCAATAATATGATTCCAATAATATCACGATACCAATAATAATGTCATGGTACCAATAATGTCACGATACCAATGATGTCATGATACCAATATCATAATACAAATAATATCATGATACCAATAATATGATTCCAATAATATCAGCCAACAATATCACAATACCAATGATATCACGATATCAATAATGTCAAGGTACCAATAATATCACGATACCAACAATATCACGATACAGATAATATAATTATACCAATAATTAATAATAATACTGCTAAGCTTTACATCGCAATATCTGTTCAACAAAAATGTTAAGGTGAAAAATTAAAAGTGTTGAAAACACAGAGAACAAAAGGTATAAAGTCCATGTATTGAACGTGATGAAGCATCTTCATTATCACGCTGTAAACTCATGTAATTTCCACTCAACTTTCACTCAGTCATTTCAGCAGCATTTCTGCATTCAGTTCTTCATGAACATTGGTGTCGTAAAACTTAAGATAAGTGTTTAAGAATAAGTACCAACATCATTATGTCATTATTAGCAACTTCCCTTTACGGGAAATTAACTTTACAACTCTACATTCTGGCTGGAAATTTGAACTCGTTAAAGAAATTCCCACATTTGTGTGCCCAAAGAAAAACACCTGGAAGAAATTTAGACGTATTAGAGCTGCGGTCGTGATCCCACGCTGAGGCATCGCTGCGGTCCAGCGTTTTGTTATTTCTGCTGAGTTTTTCACGGCGTTCCATTAACACTTCATTAGGGAAGAAGAAGAAGTGTGTGCGGCTGCTTGTGTGCAACACGCCGGCGATAAAAGCGAGTAACTGGTGCGTGAAGCGTGAACATGACTGACCCTTGGTTGAGAAGAGGGGAAGGAAAACAAGTGCACTTTGCCAAAGTCATCAGCAGAGGCCAGCAGGGAGCCGTCATGTGACCTGCACACAGCGTTGATGTCTGTGCCGTCTGCTCCGTCAGGCCAAACCCCTGAGACACAGAGAGAAGAACAGTGAGTGGGTGATAGAGGTGAGAATAACAGGTCTGGTTCAAGTGAAGCTCAATTCACCGACCGAAGGTGTTGAAGCTCAGGGTGCAGGTGTAAGTGGCCCACGTCTGGTTACGCACAGTGTCCATGTTTGTCACGTGTTTGCCACTAGATGCCTCCCCTGAAACGACAATGCAACAAACATGTGTTACAACTTAACTTAAAATGTAAATGTTACACTTATGGACGAGGACCTACAGAAGAGGATCTCGTAGTCTCCTGAGTTGGTGACGAGGTACCGGCTGTCAGTGGACCAGTCCAGGTGTGTGACGAAGCTGGAGTGACCCTGAGGACGGAGGAGACCACACAGGTGGATCATTGAGAGAATAAAGAGTGTGTTCTTCACTTTTATTAAAATAGAAACAACTTTCTTTAAGAGCAGGGAAGGGATTTGGTACAAGAATCCTATATATAAAAATAAAAATCATATATATATATATATAAAAATCACATACATACATATGCATACGCATATATACATATGCATACATATATACATATGCATACATATATATACACATGCATATCTATAAACATATATATACACATGTATATATATAAACATATATATATGCATATCTATAAACATATATATACACATGCATATATATAAACATATATATACACATGCATATATATATATACATATACACACATGCATATATATACATACATATACACATGCATATATATACATATACACACATGCATATATATACATATACACACATGCATATATATAAACATATATATACACATGCATATATATATACATATACACACATGCATATATATACATACATATACACACATGCATATATATACATATACACACATGCATATATATACATATATATATACACACGCATATATATACATATACACACATGCATATATATACATATATATACACACACGCATATATATACATATATATACACACACATGCATATATATACACACACATGCATATATATACATATATATACACATGCATATATATATACATATATACACAGACATGCATATATATACATATATACACACACATGCATATATATACATATACATAAATGTATGTATATATACATACATACATATATATACATACACATATATACATACATATGTATATACATATACGTATATATATATAAATACATATGTATATACATATACGTATATATATATAAATACATATGTATATGTATATATATACACACATGTATATATATATATACACGTACATAATATATATGTGTATATACATATATAAATACATATGTATATACACATATACACATATATATATATTCTTATACACATAATACACATTTGATTTTATATACACATATATATATATTCTTATACACATAATACACATTTGATTTTATATATATATATATATATATATATATATACATATATATATATATACACATACATATATACATATATATACATATATATATATATATACACATACATATACACACACATATATATATTTATATATAAATATATATACACACACACACACATATATATATGTATATAAATATATACACACATATATATACATATATAATATGTATAAATAAAAATAATATCTAATGTATATAAATATCAGTAAAAGCATTTTAGCTGAGTCATGTTTGGGCTGTTTATTACAACAGCATTTGTTACACTGAGAACTGCATCTTTGAAATGACTCTGCACAAATGTGTCATTAACAGCTTCATATACGTTCATAAATGCTCTAAAATTACTGTATCGGACTAATATCGGCATCAGTAGATACTCGAGTGTGTGATATCGGTATCATATTTGACACAAAGAAGTGATAAAGCTTCAGGAGCGCTCACTCACAGTGCATTTCCCCACACGGCTGTACTTTCTGCCGTTCTCCGTGACAGAGTAGATGTAAACAAAGTTGTCGTGGGAGGCGACGGCCAGGAAGTTACCATCTAAAAACACAGAGGGTGAACAGAGTTAAAAATACACTCCACACAGAGATAATACAGTACAGAAACATGACACTTTGTGTGTGTGGAGCTTTGACAACACAATGTTGTTGTTGTACCTGGAGAGAACTTGATGTTGGAAATGATCTCATTGCCGTCCGTGTGCATAGAAACTAGATCCCGGGTGTTAGTGTCCAGCACCAGCCACCTGACACACAAACATCTCACGGTTATTTAGGGTTTGAAGATTTGTGTAGATGACATCAGTTCGCATTTTATGTTGCCTTAAAAAGAATCTCACTACCACATTAGATACATCACGAATATTGCTTTAAAATGTGGTAAATGTCCTCTTGCACAACAGTTGTCAAACTAGTGTTTAATGTCTTCATTTGTAACGGAGAGGCCGACCTTCCAGTCATGGTCCCGATTGCCACGACTGCTCCGCTGGGATGGAAACCTGCAGACCTCCCTGGATCCTGGAGCACAGAAGAGGACAAGATTCTTCTTTAATTAACAGATGATGATTCACATTATTTTAAATGTTTTATAGCAGCTGCTGCTGCTCCTCCTCACCTCAATGGTCTTGCTCCAGAGGGGCTGATGGGAGTTGGTGTCCCAGAGGTGAACCTGCTTGTCCTGGGCACAGGTGACAAACTGCTCCATGGAGGGGTGAACGTCCAGACCCCACAGCTCATCTGTGTGACCCTGCAGCACAATCACATCTTATTCAGCACATCCTCAGACTGACACGCCCATTTCTAATATGCTGCCTTAAAACTAGGGTTGTATTTTCATAATTTAAGTCCAGTTAGACTTTTCCTTGGAAGTGGAACCTTTTAAAGCTTTTTAATTAATTAATTAATTAATTAATTTAGTAATTAATTAAGTAATCAAATAATCAAATAAATACATTATGATTTAAATAAATAAATAATTATTTAATGAATGAATGAATGAATGAATTTAATTATTTATTTATTGAATTAATATTTAATTCATTAAATAAATAATTAATTAAACAGATGATTAATTAAATAATTAAGTAAATAAATAAAAAAATAAAAAAAATAATTGTTTAGTTAATTGATTAAATAAATACATACATAATTAATTATATATGTATTTATTTAATTACTTAATCAATTTAATTAAAATCATCTGAAAAGTTCTTTTACACTGTAAAAGCTAGGGCTTTTTAAAGATAACAATCATTTTTTCTATGGTTGCCAACTTCCTGATTATACCGTTTACATATTGCACTTTTGCCATTTTCTATTGGACAGTAATGAATGAGCAGGAGGATGATTTCATTTTACCTTATAAATCTTTATTAGTGACAAATGTGTCATTTTTCTGTTATGGTTTTGCACTAACTTTATTATCAAAAATAAGGAATTGTATTAAAAAAAAAAAAAAAAGGATTTTACAGAATGGTTGGCAGCCCTATCTGGGAAAAAAAGGATTTTGTTTTCCTTTTCCAACAGGAAATGTAAAGTTTAACATTTGTTTGCTCTCATTATACTAATATAAATACCTGCACCACTGGTGTTAAAGTATCAGGGAAAGCAGCTCTGATGATAGCATTCTTGGTGGTTCCCACAAAAAGCTCTCCTTGTTTTCCTTCAGCCAGAGCACGAACAGGACCGAACGACTCGCCGACCTGCACGCAAACGCAACACGGACTCGTTCAAAGACCTCGGCACTGTTTATTATCACTGCAGTTATTAGCCGTACCTCCATCTCAGCCTGTTTCCTGTAATCGTGGTCCCACAGCGCCACCTTGCGGTCCTTCCCTCCTCCGGACACCATGGTGCCGTCCTTCAGGACACACAGCGAGAAGATGCCGCCCTCGTGGGCGCCCGACACCACCTGACTGATGCGGTTACCACCTGTCAATCACACACAAACACGATGTTTGAGTTATTTTTCTTGATCCGAGAACATACGCTACCGTTCAAAAGTTTGGGGTCACTTAGAAATGTCCTTATTTTTGAAGGTAAAGCACTTTTTTTCAATGAATATAACATTAAATGAATCATAAATACACTCTATACATTGTTAATGTGGTAAAAGACTATTCTAGCTGCAAACGTCTGGTTTTTAATAGAATATGTACATAGGTGTATAGAGGCCCATTTCAGTGTTCTAATGGTACATTGTGTTTGCTAATGGCGTTAGAAGACTATTGGATGATGAGAAAACCCTTGTGCAATGATGTTAGCACAGCTGAAAACAGTTTAGCTGGTTACTATTTGGAATAAAAATCATTATTTCTAATCTTGTCAATGTCTGGACTATATTTTCTATTCATTTTGCAACTGTTTTGATGAATAAAAGTGCGACTTTTAATGGAAAACAACAAAACAAACTGTGTAGGTGACCCCAAACTTTTGAACGGTAGTGTATATATATTTTTTTTTTAACTTCCTGAGTTAATTGAGAGTTGTAGATGTTGTTGACCTTTGGCCCAGACGTAGATGTTTCCACTGGAGTCTCCCGTGATGGCATCTCCGTTCTGAGCGAACGCCACACACAGCACGTACTTTGGTTTCTCGTGTTTCTAGAAAGAAAACGCACAGATTCAATGCAGACGGTGTTTTTACACTAAACGAACGGCGCGTTTCCATGACAACTGACCCGAAAAAGAAATGGGCGACGTCATGTTTACGTGACTCCCAATTGTTAAAATGAGTCTGTAAAGTAAAGCTAAACTTTATAAACAGAGGCACATATGCAGTAACACAGGTACGCTGGTTATTTGCAGCGCTGCTCTTTTCCTTTAAAGCTCACACAGAGTGGTCCTGTTGCACATATATGTTAGTTATGGAGGTCTACTTACATATATTAACTTGTTTTTATGGTCAAAAACCTCCTAGTTGCTGTAAACTAGCCGATAGAAATCCTCTTTTCTGACAGTGTTTTTCAGCTGCGATGTTTCAGAGTGAACTTTCACCCCCAGAAGCCAGAGTCTTGTGATTGGCCAGTACTATCCAGCACATCTGTTCTCAGAAGCGCAGCGCCCCCTTCTGGAACGGTGGATGCACTGCTCCTCATTATCAAAACATTGTTTTAACAGTGTTTAAAAATAGCTTCTTCACGACTCCCCGCCGCAGTCCCTTTTATGACTTTAAACCGGAGTCAGACCCAGAGTCAGAAGACACTGTTGCTCGTGAAACACCTCCACAACGGACGTTATTCTTCTTCTGCGGTTCAATGTACGTAACCGGATGTGCCCGGACTAGTGCCCGGAGCAGGACGATCGGTTGTTCAGGAGAACCGCTGTTTACGTAACTATTACGGGATTTTCAGTGATCTCGTTGAGCCCGAGATTACAATAAAACACAACGTTCTCAGCAGTGGCTGAACTGTTTGTTTAGAACCTTCAGGGCTTCATAAACAAGGTAATGACGCAGATACACACTAAAAAAAACAGCGATAATAGGAACTTCCGGTCTAGTTCCGCTTTAATAAACAGACCGCTAACGCAGCTAACTGAGCTAACTGGCAAACGGTGCCTGAACTGCAATGCCTTGGCGCGTAAACACGACGCAACGCGCTTCTTTTCCCGGTCAGTCGTCATGAAATGCGTTAAACGCTGTTAACGTGCCCGACATGAAGGTTTATATATTTGTGGCCGTACTTCAAACAGGCCCTGTCTCTTGCTCAGAGTGTTGCCCTCCACGGTCCAGAAGTTAATGTGCGATTTCCCACAGGTGACGATCAGGTTGGCATCCATGGGATGGAACATGGCGCCCAGGACGGAGTCGTTGGAGCACTGCAGGCAACAAAGATAACATGACAATTCTGTCCATTCCAGTCCATTCGAGCAGCTCATACACTTTCCACACCAGGATACCTTGACATCAGCGATTTGCTTCTCCTTCTGCCAGTTCCAGACGGACAGGATGTGATCGTTGGCGTCGTCCACGGCACAAAGGAAAGCACCGCCGTTCTGAAAAGATACAAAAAAAATGCATACATTAAATAAACAGAAAGCTTTAGCCTTTAAAAAGAGTTCACTCTTCGGGACGTGAGGCCGCTCACCGACTTGGAGAAAGCGACACAGGTGACGGCTCTGTCGAACACACCCATGCCGAGCATGTGGAGCGTGTTGAGACTCACAGAATCCCACACACGCACATGAGGAGCCAGCAGCTGCACACAGGACACACAAGAGTAAAACACACAGCATATAAAGTAAAAGTATATCATTACAATGGAATTATGATGCGTTTATGAAACATGCTGTAGGGTAAAACTGTCATCACGTCTCCATGAACAACGATATAAAAATGTCCCGTCGCGATTATCCAGACCCAAATAACTGCAATTCACGATATTATTACGATGATTTTTGTGTTAAATTCGTAATCTATAACCATAGCAGACAGGATACATATTTATTAATCATATCAGAATAAGTCATGAGGGAATACATGGAATAATAGATGTTCTTCTCCAGAAAAAAATCTAATTTTGGACGACATAGTATAGTATGACTTTTTTGTCAAATTTTGGACCAAATTTATTCTTTTCAAATTTTGGACCAATTTTTTTTTTCAAATTTTGGACCAATTTTTTTTTTCAAATTTTGGACCAAATTTTTTTTTCAAATTTTGGACACCATAGTATAGTATGATGTTTTTGTCAAATTTTGGACCAAATTTTTTTTTTCACATTTTGGACGACATAGTATAGTATGACTTTTTTTTCAAATTTTGGACCAAATTTTTCTTTTCAAATTTTGGACCAAAATTTTTTTTTCAAATTTTGGGCCAAATTTTTTTTTCAAATTTTGGACGACATAGTATAGTATGACTTTTTTGGACCAAATTTTGGACCAATTTTTTTTTCAAATTTTGGACCAATTCTTTTTCCAAATTTTGGACCAATTTTTTTTCAAATGTTGGACCAAACTTTCTTTCAATTTTATTTTCAAATTTTGGACCAAATTTTTTTTTCAAATTTTGGACGACATAGTATAGTATGAAGTTTTTGTCAAATTTCGGACCAAAAATAACAAAACAAAAAAAAACATCGAAAAAGTTTTCCAGCCCTTTTTGCTCTGGGGCTCCACCTGCAGACATTTTATGGTACTGCAACCAGTAGTTCTTCGTAGATGTCATTCATGAAGTAGATATTTGTAATTGTGTTGATTTATAAAGTGGAAATGCTGGTCCACAGTATGCAGCAAGTACAAGAATGTGTGTGTGTGTGTGTGATTTTTTTCCACTACCTTTCCATCTTTAGAGTTTCCAGCAACTTGGCCTGTTGCTATGGTTACCATGTCAGGATGTACACTCAGACTGGATAAAGAAAAATAAATTAATTATTACCTCATGTACATTTCCATTATGTTACATATATATATATATATATATATATATATATATATATATATATATATATATATATATATACATATATATATACACACGTATATGTATATATGTGTATATATATATATATACATATATATATATATGTACATACATACCTACATGTATAATATATGTATATATACACATATATACATACATACATACATGTATATATATTAATATATGTATACACACACTGTATACACACATATATAATTTACATATATGCATACACACACACACATATATATATATATATATGTGTGTGTGTGAAAAATCCTGAAAGCATCACATTTAAAATTTAAACATTTTCAATGTTTTCACATTATAATGCTGCTGTTTCAACATTAAATTACAGTATTACCAACACTATATTCACTCCAAAGCAAATGTATGCTTATATAATAATATAACATTGTTCAAAAATAAACAACAAATGCAAAAATAAAAGCTACAGAAGTTAGAAGAGGGTGAGTGAGAGGGCTCAATGGGATGGCGTGGGAAAACAAACAAACTTTAAAGGGGCATTTATGTGTAGACAAGAGTCGCTTTCCCAGCATGCCCTGGGGGAGGGGGATTCACTTTGTTTACATGAAAGTGCTGACACTTCTCAAGTAAACCAAGACTCTCAATAATGCTTAAGACATTCTTGTAACTAAAAAAACAAATTTAACGTCCCTCTCACCATTTGACATCATCGTTGTGGCCCAGGTAATGTCTCTGCTGCTGCTCCTCAGTGTTGTACAGCACCACCACAGACGCGTTGAAGTAGACGATCTCTCCTGTGGGCAGAAGGTAGACGTTGGAGCGACAGTCGCGTCCACGGTAGCCGTACCTGATCCATGCTGGAGTTAAGGGAATAATAGACTTTAATGATATCTTAAAGGCCACATTATACTTCTCCGACTGCGTAATGCGTTATCCGTCTGCGTCACCACGGAGACGCCTCGAGCCTTCATACTTCTGCGTCGTGGTGACGGACACGCGCTGCAATTTCCTGCCCGATCAGTAGGGGTCGCTGCGCAAGGTTGTTGTGCTTCAGGCTACAGTGAGCAATGGCGTCCGAGAGAGAAAGAGAGAGAAAGACTGTTGTTGTTGAAACAGTGGCCGTTTCTCACTTTTCTGTGTGACGGAACGCAGTTTTAAGATAATTTGAGGCGAGAAATTGGCCATTTAGAGTCTAAACATGTGCTGTGTGTGTTAAGATATGACGTATTTATAGTTTGGCAGCGGCGTTATCGGCGGGGATGAGCTCCGGATCTGTGGACGCTCGGTGTCCTGAGGACCAATCGCAGCTCTTGCCGTCTCCGTTGTCCCTTGACGGAGTGACGGACACTTAAAAAATATTTCGTGCAGTCGGAGACGACGCAGAGGCTCTACGACAGGCTCTGTGTCAACGCAGAGTCTCTGCGTAACCTACGGAGAGCACTTTATGCAGCAGTATAAATTGGGCTTAAAAGTGAAGTAAGTAGTTTATAGTGCCATCTAGAGGAGAGGCTGAAATTTACAACAAAGAACTGCTCCTCTTCTCACCCCCTCCCTTCCCTGAGCGCTACGGTGTCCTCAGAGGGTCAAATGTCGTCCTCGTCGTCTTTCTCCGTGTCAGCAGATGAGGTTCGTGAGGCGAGGGAGAGGGCGGAGCTACCGCGGCCGTAGCAGACGAAGCGGAGAGAGAGGAGGCGGGACTTCAGCTACAAGTAAAGAGACGCTTGATTTGTTCTCTCGCGTTTGTCCTTACAGGCTCCGGTAGAAACATGGCGTCTCTCTGCTAACAGTGGCTATGCAACCACGGCCCGCGACGATGTTATTTTACATGACTTTTTGAAACACTACGAAAATGAAACAAAAACTATTATACAGCGACTAGACAATGCAGGAGCACATAATATGTATAAACCCATAAATACTACACAGTGTCCCTTTAAGTGTATCCAGGGTTCATTCTCTCAGGTCGTTTCTCTCTCTCTCTCTCTCCCATTGTTTTGAAGGATACACCCACTGCAGTTTGAGCTTGTGGTCCGGGAGCGCCACCTTCTGGTCAAGAGAGAAGCTCTCCCTCTGCTGGTCGGGGATGTGCATGGTGACGGGACGACCGCGCAGGAACATCCTCACGTAACCGTCCTCTGGAAGGAAAGAGCAGACAAAACATTTAAAAAAAAGGGACAAGTTACAGTTAAAGATGCCACAAAAAACATAACATCTACTGCTATTTGGAGAATTTTAATTTGTTTATCTGGAAAACAACAGCATTATTCAGTGAAAACAAGCAAAAAAAACAAAAGAGGACATAGAGGAAGACATCTAGTAAATAAGAAGTCTGAAATATCTGTCTCTTTAATTTCTAAATGATGTGTAACATGTCTAATAATAAGAAATAATCTGATTGAACTTAAATCTCAAGAGCTCCTGGTGCCTAATTGGGTATCGATGTCATCTTCATTATTAAGATAAGATCAGATAAAATAGAACTTTATTAATCCTGAAGGAAACTGCAAAAATCACAATAATAAAAAAAACGTACAAAAACAACAATATAAGATGACAAAAAGAACATCAAAAGTGAAATAAAATAAAGTGTCGAAAGAGTGGTGCAAATGGAATGACGTAATCTGACGTAATCTAGATTTATTGCACGTGATAGTGAACATAATGAAGGCAATAATATTGAAATACAAAAAAATAAAATGAGAGGGTAAAACATGATGAATGAAGTCTTTCAGTTACACAGAAATATAAAGTATCAGTGGAGAAGGAACCATGTTTACCTGCATTAAAGGTGCATTCTTTGGATTTACTGAAACAGAAGAAAAGGAAATAATTAATGAAACGTTTCCCGCATGAAGTTGAACGTATCGTCTAGAACATTTATCATTTAAACTGAATGAAACAGAGGATATATAATTATTAATAGTGAATAAAGACCCAGAAAATATGTTCTATGACAACAGGCTCTCGTATAAGACTGAATTATTTATTCTCTGTCACACTCACTGCTCCTGTCAGTCAAACACACACACACACACACACTGTTTCATGTCATCTGAGTCTCAGTCACGTCATGTTCCTGCAATGTTGGTTCTCACGACACCGGCGTACAAATAATACAAGATAACAAACATACATTTCACGTGAAAAAGTGGGTGAAACATTTCTGTGTCGACGACAATAACAATTTTTGGTCTCACAAAAAACAAAAGCATCAGAGGAAATGTATATAGAATTTTCAGGCAAACTTAATGTATATAGAATTTATATAGAATCCATATGAGAGTATTGTAGTCAGCCTGTAGTCTTTAGATCATGTGGTACAGTTCAGTAGAAGTAAATAATTTCCTGGCATATATCAGCTTTAGATTGTGTCTTCAGCATCTCATGAATCCATGTTTTTGTTGACGCTGATCGTTCTTATTTTGCCTGAAACAGAGTTTTAACTAATTTCCAATGCATTCATTCACTCATTCATCATCATGAAGGGTCGTGGGTGGAAAAGCTGCAACGTTGTCTTTCATGTGATTAAATCACTCTTCTGTGTGACAGAGTACAAAGGTTGATGAAGAGAATAAGTCAACAGAGCAGGTAAACACACACAGAGCC
The DNA here is from genome assembly GCF_963457635.1 of Microchirus variegatus. Lineage (NCBI taxonomy): Eukaryota > Metazoa > Chordata > Actinopteri > Pleuronectiformes > Soleidae > Microchirus > Microchirus variegatus. The sequence goes on from NC_139804.1 coordinate 37,176,510, forward strand.
ACGTCCTGTTATCTGCAGGTAACGACGTGTTAATGTGACAGAGGACGATCGCTGTGAAAACAAGATGGAGAATCTCCGCTGAAAATGTTGAATCTATAACATTAAACCTAAATATTCACACCCGTCACTCTGAAACACGCTAAGCTCAGCTCAGCCTGACCTGTCAGGATGCTGTCAAACCACTCAGAATATTGAGATGCTGAAGGCGCTGCCTTGGCTGACAGATGGACATTACCACGGCAACAGCAGTAAAAGTTACGCCTGATAAGATAAAAAGGGGGAAATAACAGGTTTTTCTCTTCCGACACAGCAACGGGAAAACAACGCAGCATCAGCAGCAGGACAGAGTGTAAACAACACCGTTTTCCAAGTTCAAAAGTATTCTAAAATCAAACAGAGCAAGAAACGGAGGCTGTGATTATGAGATACGTGTGAAATGCACATCACATTATTCAAGTTTCCTGCCATTGTACACACAGTGTACCCGTCTCTAACCCTGAGCCCTTATTAAAACCATTAAATCATTAAAATGCGCGTACTGAAGGGGATAAAATGGCTTTTGTCCATTCTGCACCTTTTGCGTGGAATATGTTGCAGAAAGCGTTTTTAAATCCAAACTGAAAGTTCTTCAGGCCGACTCCACAACATGCACTTGTTTTTTTCATAATCTGCATGTAAATGTAATCTGTTCTTTTTGCTCGTGTTGTAAATGTGTACATTTGTAACTGAGTTCAGCGTTTCATATTCGCTGCCAACTGACTTGGCCAGGACATCCTTTAAAAAAGTTTAAAAAATGTTCTGGTTAAATAATAAAAAATAAGAATAATAATCATAGTAAATGCATTGGATACAACCTTGATAACAACCCTGAGTGAACATGAGTGAACCAAATACACAATCTAGCTTTGTATTTAGGAGGAAGGAAAACACCACTGTTGTCATTTCTGACATTAACAGGACACCGTTGAGATCCAGGATAAGACGTGTCTGTGTGTGTGTGTGTGTGTTCTTGTACTTGCAGCATACTGAGGACCAGTGAGGGTTTTAAACCAACAAAGTGAGGTCATTTTGGCCAGTCTTCACTTTGTTTTCATTGAAATCACTACCTTAGGTTGCTATAACATGCTATACTGAATTTGTAAAAAAAAAATTATTTGGACCAAATTTTTTTTTTCAAATTTTGGACCATAATTTTATTTTCAAATTTTGGACCAAATTTTTTTTTTCAAATTTTGGACCAAATTTTTTTTTTCAAATTTTGGACCAATTTTTTTTTTCAAATTTTGGACCAATTTTTTTTTCACATTTTGGACCAAATTTTTTTTTCAAATTTTGGACAACATAGTATAGAATGACGTTTATGTCAAATTTTGGACCAACAATTTTGGGTCAATTTTTTTTTCAAATTTTGGGTCAAATTTTTTTCTAAATTTGGGTCAACATTTTTGTTCAATGATGGGTCAATTTTTTTTTTTTAATTTTGGGTCAATTTTTTTTTTCAAATTTGGGAAGACATAGTATAGTATGACGTTTTTGTCAAATTTTGGACCAATTTTTTTTTCACATTTTGGACCAAATTTTTTTTTCAAATTTTGGACAACATAGTATAGAATGACGTTTATGTCAAATTTTGGACCAACAATTTTGGGTCAATTTTTTTTTCAAATTTTGGGTCAAATTTTTTTCTAAATTTGGGTCAACATTTTTGTTCAATGATGGGTCAATTTTTTTTTTTTAATTTTGGGTCAAATTTTTTTTTTCAAATTTGGGAAGACATAGTATAGTATGACGTTTTTGTCAAATTTTGGACCAAATTTTTTTTGTCAAATTCTTTTTTTAAATTTTGGTCGACATAGTTTAGTATGACGTTTTTGTAAAATGTTGGACCAAAAAATTAAAAAATAAAATAAAATCTAAAAAGTTTTCCAGCCCTTTTTGCTCTGGGGCTCCACCTGCAGACATTTTATGGTACTGCAACCAGTAGTTCTTTGTAGATGTCATTCATGAAGTAGATATTTGTAATTGTGTTGATTTATAAAGTGGAAATGCTGGTCCTCAGTATGCAGCAAGTACAAGAATGTGTGTGTGTGTGTGTGTCTGCTTTGTGTGACATTTGTTCAACAGGGAGGTTTCTCCACATGTCACTGACCGTGTTTTAAATGTTTAAGTCAACAAGAGACGCCTCGGAGGACGTGAGGACGTGCATTTCAACGTTTCGTGCGACTTCTCAGGAAAAAAGGTGAAAGCACGGACTGCAGAGCAAACAGGAGACAGAGACAGGAGACTGATCCCAGGACTTAAAGGTATATGTCATGTCTGTATATTGCCAGACATGACAGACTTGTGGACCTCATTGCTGCACAGATTCCCTGTGTGGCTGATGAAAAGCTCTATAAACACACTACAGTACAGTCTGATTGGTTTAACTCACCTGCTAACACTTTTGCAGGAATTCCAAATACACCAGATATTGTTGTCATATCTCAACTTTCCAGAACAATTAGGCTATTTGAAGTAGCATGTGCATTTGATCTGTTTATGGAGGACTCTTACCTCACTAAGACTGTGAAATATCAATTATTAATATCCACCATTGAAAACCTTGGCTACAGATGCCAGCTCATTGTGCTGGTGTTTGGTAGTCTAGGGCATGTACACAGGCTGGTGATGCGGGGGCTTTGCATTGGGGGGCTATTTAAAACAAGAGCCAAACAGTTGGTAAAGTACTGCTCAATTTCAGCCATTATCGGAAGCATGTCCATCTGGAAAAGGAGATGTTTTCTGTACCCGTGAAATTGTGTCATACATAACAATGTGCTGATCTGTTTTAATCAGTTTGATCATTCAAAATATTTGATTCCTAATGAAAATTTACTTGTAATGCGGAATTGAATAAAGTATCTAAACTGTGTGTGTGTGTGTCTGCTTTGTGTGACATTTGTTCAACAGGGAGTTTTCTCCACATGTCACTGACCGTGTTTTAAATGTTTAAGTCAACAAGAGACGCCTCCGAGGACGTGAGGACGTGCATTTCAACGTTTCGTGCGACTTCTCAGGAAAAAAGGTGAAAGCACGGACTGCAGAGCAAACAGAGACAGAGACAGGAGACTGATCACAGGACCTGACGGCATTTGCTGTGTCTGTTGGCAGCTGGAGGCCGAGCAGGCAGAGTGTGGGCTTAGTAAAACCACCACATAAAGGCCTGTTTGTCTCTGCCACTGCATGTGTGTGTGTGTGTGTGTGTGTGTGTGTGTGTGTGTGTGTGTGTGTTTGGGCTACCAGTGAGATGAGGTGAGGCCTGGTTTGAGCCAATCAAAGAACAGAGATTGATCCAGAGCCAGTAATTAGTACAGGGCATGCTGGGTAATTGACAGTTGGCTGCAGTCCTGCCTGCACTCACCAGGTTTCCAGGGAGAGAGAGAGAGAGAGAGAGAGAGAGAGAGAGAGAGAGAGAGAGAGAGAGAGAGAGAGAGAGAGAGAGAGAGAGAGAGAGAGAGAGAGAGAGAGAGAATGCACAAACAGAACACTCATTAAAACACAGCAATGAGCGTATTGTTGTCGCTGCACTTTGGGAAAAACACGGAGTTACAGAAGTTCGCGGGGGCCACAGGGAAACCCTGAAACATGCAATAGCAAGAGTGAGTTTAGGAGGGGGTCGTACCTATGTTCCCCGGGTCTTATGTTCCCCCTTTTTCCCAAAAAAGGTCCACTTTGTATGTGACAGGGGAACATAGGACCCTTTTTTGGGAAAAGGGTAGGGTTAGGATTAGGGTTAGAGTAAGGTTCCTATGTTCCCCCGGTCACATACAAAGCGGGGAACATAGGACCCGGGGAACATAGGTACGGTCCCGTTTAGGAGCTAGCTTACTGAGGAACTAGTTAGTATTAAAATGACAGCAACAAGAAATAATGTAGTGATAAAAGCAATGCTAAACTTACAGTACACAGGTACGCTGGTCATTTGTAGCGCTGCTATTTTCGTTTAATAAACAGACCGCCCCCAGTTCGACTGTAGGCGTGCTAACGCCGCTAAAGGAGCTAAAACAGCTAACTGGTATACGGTGCCTGGACTCTGGGGCCGCGGCACGTAAACATGACACCACGCGGGTCTTTTTCCGGTTCAGTCTTCATGGAAATGCATCATACATTGACGTGCGTTAACGCCGTTGACGCCGTTAACCGCCATTAACGTTGCCAGCGTTAAGGTTTATATTTGTGGCCATACTTCAAACAGGCGCCGTCTCAGAGTGCTCCAGTTCGACTGTAGGCCGCGCCAATGTCGATAAAGGAGCTAACGCAGCTAAACGGTGCCTGAAAACTGCCCGAGACTCATTTTAACAACTCGGGAGTCACGTAAACATGACGTCACATGCGTCTTTTTCCGGTCAGTCGTCATGGAAACGCATCATGCGCCAACATTGGCGCTGTTAACATTCCCAGCACTAGTTAAATATAGCACAACCTTGCTAACCATGTCTTCAGACGGGACCGTACCTATGTTCCCCGGGTCCTATGTTCCCCGCTTTGTATGTGACCGGGGAACATAGGACCCGGGGAACATAGGTACGGTCCCGTTTAGGAGCTAGCTTACTAAGGAACTAGTTAGTATTAAAATGACAGCAACAAGAAATAATGTCGTGATCAAAGTAATGCTGAACTTACAGTACACAGGTACGCTGGTCATTTGTAGCACTGCTATTTTCGTTTAATAAACAGACCGCCCCAGTTCGTCTGTAGGCGCGCTAACGCCGCTAAAGGAGCTAACACGGCTAACTGGTAAACGGTGCCTGGACTCCGGGGGCCGCGGCACGTAAACATTACGCCACGCTCGTCTTTTTTCTGGTCAGTCTTCATGGAAACGCCGTTAACCGCCATTAACGTTGCCAGCGTTAAGGTTTATATTTGTGGCCATACTTCAAACAGGCGCCGTCTCAGAGTGCTCCAGTTCGACTGTAGGCCGCGCCAATGTCGATAAAGGAGCTAACGCAGCTAAACGGTGCCTGAAAACTGCCCGAGACTCATTTTAACAACTCGGGAGTCACGTAAACATGACGTCACATGCGTCTTTTTCCGGTCAGTCGTCATGGAAACGCATCATGCGCTAACACTGACGCTGTTAACATTCCCAGCACTAGTTAAATGTAGCACAATCTTGCTAACCATGTCTTCAGACGGGACCGTACCTATGTTCCCCGGGTCCTATGTTCCCCGCTTTGTATGTGACCGGGGAACATAGGACCCGGGGAACATAGGTACGGTCCCGTTTAGGAGCTAGCTTACTGAGGAACTAGTTAGTATTAAAACGACAGCAACAAGAAATAATGTAGTGATAAAAGTAATGCTGAACTTACAGTACACAGGTACGCTGGTCATTTGTAGCGCTGCTATTTTCCTTTAATAAACAAACCGCCCCAGTTCGACTGTAGGCGCGCTAACGCCGCTAAAGGAGCTAACACGGCTAACTGGTAAACGGTGCCTGGACTCCGGGGGCCGCGGCACGTAAACATTACGCCACGCTCGTCTTTTTCCGGTCAGTCTTCATGGAAATGCATCATACATTGACGTGCGTTAACGACGTTGACGCCGTTAACCGCCATTAACGCTGCCAGCGTTAAGGTTTATATTTGTGGCCATACTTCAAACAGGCGCCGTCTCAGAGTGCTCCAGTTCGACTGTAGGCCGCGCCAATGGCGATAAAGGAGCTAACGCAGCTAACAGTGCCTGAAAACTGCCCGAGACTCATTTTAACAACTCAGGAGTCACGTAAACATGACGTCGCATACGTCTTTTTCCGGTCAGTCGTCATGGGAACGCATCATCCGCTAACATTGACGCTGTTAACATTCCCAACACTAGTGAAATGTAGCACAACCTTGCTAACCATGTCTTCAGACGGGACCGTACCTATGTTCCCCGGGTCCTATGTTCCCTGGGTCCTATGTTCCCCGCTTTGTATGTGACCGGGGAACATAGGTACGGTCCCGTTTAGGAGCTAGCTTACTAAGGAACTAGTTAGTATTAAAATGACAGCAACAAGAAATAATGTAGTGATAAAAGCAATGCTAAACTTACAGTACACAGGTACGCTGGTCATTTGTAGCGCTGCTATTTTCCTTTAATAAACAAACCGCCCCAGTTCGACTGTAGGCGCGCTAACGCCGCTAAAGGAGCTAACACGGCTAACTGGTAAACGGTGCCTGGACTCAAGGGCCGCGGCACGTAAACATGACGCCACGCTCGTCTTTTTCCGGTTCAGTCTTCATGGAAACGCATCATACATTGACGTGCGTTAACGACGTTGACGCCGTTAACCGCCATTAACGTTGCCAGCGTTAAGGTTTATATTTCTGGCCATACTTCAAACAGGCGCCGTCTCAGAATGCTCCAGTTCGACTGTAGGCGATAAAGGAGCTAACGCAGCTAAACGGTGCCTGAAAACTGCCCGAGACTCATTTTAACAACTCGGGAGTCACGTAAACGTGACGTCACATGCGTCTTTTTCCGGTCAGTCGTCGTGGAAACGCATCATGCGCTAACATTGACGCTGTTAACATTCCCAGCACTAGTTAAATGTAGCACAATCTTGCTAACCATGTCTTCAGACTCCCTGACATAAAGGCGTGCATCATGGTTCATACAGTGTGACTCAGACGACCTCAGAAGTACTGCACTACTACAGTGCTGTTGTCACGTCCTGAGCTAATCAAACAATATAAAAGGCTTCTTAGAAAAACACCTTTGCCATGGACTTCACCTTTGGGGGGGCCCTAAAGTCAAGCGCCTGCTCCGTCCTCCCTGTTGCACCGGCCCTGGCACCTGGTGGGTAGACTAACCTGCTCTCTGAGAAATGCTGCATCATATATATGTGTTTTGTAAAGTGCATCAGGATCCAGTAATTTCATTTTCCATCTCTACAGATTCTTTCCAAAGACCAACAGACAGATACTGTACAGGAAACTCTAATGATCCTCTTCTCTGAAGTTACCTGACAAGATGCAGCAGAGCTTCAGGTTTGTTTAGGACAACAATACAGCAGCTATTTAATATACATTAAAATATAAATAAAGAATCAAAGAGTCACCAAGATCCAAATCCTTTATAAACCGCCTGTGTTTGATTATTCATTGAAAACTGAATGTGATCAAACATGATTTAAGTGCCTGTGGCTTTGGCTTGTGCCAAATTAAGCTCACGAAGCCTGAAAGACTGGTTTTTAATACTAACACTGGATGTTCTTTTAATTTAAAATCAACACATGAAGTCATATTTTGAAGCTTCATTAAAAAAAAGGTGTCATGAATACATGATAATAATAATGACTGTAGTTATCAGTGAGAGGTGATATTGCAGATATTGACTAAGTGATGGTCAGAGCTCTGTGGACTGTGGGAGTGAACACTGAGAACTGTTAAGTGTCTGCGTCCATTTCCCACATCCATTATGAGTGAAGTACTGCAGTGGTCTCACTTAATGGAACCATCACATTCACCATCTTCACTCAACTCATAGACGCTGATGTGTGTGTGTGTGTGTGTGTGTGTGTGTGTGTGGTCAGGTTTGCACCACAATAATCTGAAGTGACTTCGCTGCGGCAACTTTTAAGGAAAGGACAACACAATAAATGAGAGGGGGAAGACGATCGGATCGGACAGTCTTTACAACATTTTCTTTTCACCGAAATGTGATTGATTTCAGTGGGACTGAAGGTTAAAGTGACCATACGTAAGATTCACAACTATAGTTTTTAAAACACCTGCTGTGATCCACAAAAACAAAACATTTAAAAACATGGTCACGCCCTGCAGAGGTTGCCAGATAAATTGAGGAACCGATTCTGCACAAACCAAACCACCATAATATAAACAGCACCAGAACTTTTTTAATGTTTAAAAGTATGAATAAAATGTCTTTACCACTGTTATCAGTGAATATTTGATCAACTTGTGTCTAATCTTAAAGAGATTTTACGCATTAATACATTACATTACTTCACAAACAGCTCTTTTTTTGAGATTCGTGTTAGATTTTTATAAAAAAATATGAAGTTTCTTTCAGTTTTTCTATAGTACAAGACAAGACCGTGATAAGAATGTCATTTTCTATTGAACTTTTTTTATACTCTCAGTGTTAATGTCTTTTCATATTGTACTCTTTTTTGGTAATCATATATATATATATATATATATATATATATTCATATACATATAAACACATACATACATATATATACACACACATATACATATATATATATATATATATATATAGCATTAAATGTCAATTAAGAGTGATGTCAAACTGGTTTATTGTCTTTCGTGGTGCAAAATGCTTCCCTGCGTTTATAGATGTCGATAGATTTGTTCCATGTTAAGCAGGAGGAGAAAAAAATCGTTACCGGTGATTCTGCACACGAGGCAGAATTGTTAATCGTACAGTAACATCCGTGTGTCAGCTGCTGCTGCTGCGTGGTGTTTAATAAAGGAGTGTTCACTCTGCAGCATTTCATGTGAGGAGACACAGGGATTTAATTAATTCATCAAGGTACAAATGTGCAACATAAATCAAACTACAGTTAGTGACGTGAAGACTATAACGTGACAAAGTGTCTCCAGTCCATCAGTGTGTATGTGTGTGTGTGTGTTTCATAACCAAGATCCATTAGTTCTGACCTCCAGGAGACAATGAGCCACTGATGAGACATAAAAGGCGAATAAATTCAACCATGCGTGTGACGAATCGACAAAAACATCAACTTCAAATGTTCAGAAAGATCTCGCCCTGAGGAACAAGTAGATTCCTTTCTTTTAACCAAACAACTCAACCGTTGATGGTTTTGTTTCTGTAATTTAACATTGTTGTGCATTCTCAGTAATTTGATCTTCACTGTATTCACATGACTGTGCTGAAGCTCTCCCTCCACATCCACCCACAGACAACACATCTGCGTGACAACAACAGTTTCATGACAACACAACTTCCTTTTGAAGCAGCGTTTCAGCCTGCAATTCATTTTTCCAACCAAAACCACTATGTGATCAACCATTTCCTCTATAATCTCTTCAAACATGAGTCAACACAGATGGGTGTGACGCCCCAAAACTACTCTTTAGCTGCACATGCAATTTAAAAAAACCTCATTTGATCACCAAGAAACACAACTTTGCTCACAAAACACACAGAGAACACAACAACAACATGAGTTTCTGGAGCATAAAGCCTCTCTGCCTTCACTCTCTCTCTGTTAATCATTGATTCTCTGTCGTTTACCTCGAGGATCTCTTCATGTCTGCAGATCTTTTCCGTTATAAAGTTCGAGGTGGAGAGAAGTCAGCGCTTTGTGTCCTGTGTTCACTCAGCAGCAACAACAGCAACAACTTCCTCCTTCACTCAGCAGCAAACTTTAAGCTCAGCCGGAGGGCGAACGCTCAGCCAATCACAACACACTTCCTGACTGGGCAGCAGACCACACCCACTCTGTCTGCTAACCACTCCCCCTTTCCCCCCTGTTACCAACGAGAAGAAGAAGTGGAAACCTGATCCATCAGCACATAGGAAAGGAAAGGAGTGGAGAGGAGAGGAGAGGAAAGGAGAGGAGAGGAAAGGAGTAGAGGAGAGGAAAGGAAAGGAGTGGAGAGGAAAGGAGTGGAAAGGAAAGGAAAGGAAAGGAAAGGAAAGGAAAGGAAAGGAAAGGAAAGGAAAGGAGTGGAGAGGAGAGGAGAGGAGTGGAAAGGAAAGGAGTGGCGAGGAGAGGAGAGGAAAGGAGAGGAAAGGAAAGGAGTGGAGAGGAGAGGAAAGGAGTGGAGAGGAAAGGAAAGGAGTAGAAAGGAAAGGAGAGGAGAGGAGAGGAGAGGAGAGGAGAGGAGAGGAGAGGAGAGGAGAGGAGAGGAGAGGAGTGGAAAGAGAGGAAAGGAAAGGAAAGGAGTGCAAAGGAGTGGAGAGGAAAGGAAAGGAAAGGAGTAGAGAGGAATGGAAGGAAAGAGAGGAAAGGAGTGGAGAGGAAAGGAAAGGAGTGGAGAGGAAAGGAAAGGAGTGGAAAGGAAAGGAGTGGAGAGGAGAGGAGAGGAGAGGAAGGAGAGGAAAGGAAAGAGGAAAGGAAAGAGAGGAGAGGAGAGAAAAGAGAGGAGAGGAAATGAAAGGAAAGGAAAGGAGTTGAGAGGAGTGGAATGGAAAGAGGAAAGGAAAGAGAGGAGAGGAGAGGAGTTGAGAGGAAAGGAAAGGAAGGAGATGAGAAGAAAGGAAGCCTGGTAACTATAACACAAAATTCATCATGACACACACAATAATGAGACACAGCAGAAGAAACTAATGATGATGAAGATGATGATGATGATGAGGAGGAGCTGAATCGATCCTGACAGAGTCTGAATAATTCAAACCTCTGTAACTGGAAGAAACCATCACATCAGAAAGAAAGATATTAAAATAATTCAACGTTTCATGCTTTTAAATTTGTTTTGTTGTTATTTTACAGCGTACGTCACAACTGAGCAGACGAAGAGGAAGAAGAGCACAGAAGTGGAATTAACTGCTAAACATAGACCTGGACATTCAGTGTTCACGGTCGTATTTTTAACCCTTCTGTTTCCACCCTCTTGTGTTCCTCTCATTACCGTAACTCCTAGAGCGTTGTGTGATATCTAGACAATTCAAAAACTATGAATGGATGGATAATGGAAAACTGAGAAATAGAGCTTTGCTCCCATATACTTGTCATTACGGTAGAACCTCAGGACTTCAGTACGGTAATTCCTAAACGGTTTAATAACTGCCAGATATGGAAAGTGAAAGTTATTTTGGAAAATGGGGCAGAAGAACTCGCTCATTGAACACTTTTTGACAATTCTACAGACATAAAATCAATATAAATCCAAGCAGCTACATCCCAATATTGTCCCATATTGTAAATGTGTGCTCCACCAACAGCAGTCAAGCACTTCCTGCTAAATCTACGGTGGCCCTGAGGTGCAAAACACAAACGCAAATCAAAAAAACAAACACAAATCAAAAACACCAACGCAAATCAAAAAACGCAAATCAAAAAACACAAAAACATTAACTCAAAACGGAAACACAAATCACACAACACAAACACAAAAGCAGAAAACACGAAAACATTAACTCACAACGCAAACACAAAAGCAGAAAACAGGAAAACATTAACTCACAACGCAAACACAAAAGCAGAAAACATTAACTCACAACGCAAACACAAAAGCAGAAAACATTAACTCACAACGCAAACACAAAAGCAGAAAACAGGAAAACATTAACTCACAACGCAAACACAAAAGCAGAAAACATGAAAACATTAACTCACAACGCAAACACAAAAGCAGAAAACACGAAAACATTAACTCACAACGCAAACACAAAAGCAGAAAACAGGAAAACATTAACTCACAACGCAAACACAAAAGCAGAAAACACGAAAACATTAACTCACAACGCAAACACAAAAGCAGAAGCACAAATAGCTACTATTTGTAGTGTGCACTTCTACTTGGGACGGCAGCTCTACCAAGTGAGCTATAGTGACTTAATGTTTTCGTGTTTTCTGCTTTTGTGTTTGCGTTGTGAGTTAATGTTTTCCTGTTTTCTGCTTTTGTGTTTGCGTTGTGTGATTTGTGTTTCCGTTTTGAGTTAATGTTTTTGTGTTTTTGATTTGCATTTGTGTTTTTTGATTTGTGATGTGTTTTGCACCTCAGGGCCACCGTATAAATCTGAACCTTTGGTCTAAAAATATAAAAGGTATGAGTTCACATCTCAGTATTATGAACTGGTTCCATTTCCATAAATTCCAGTGTGACCTTTCTTGAGCTAATGCTTCAGCACAGGCTTCAAACCCAACTGTGTTCATTTTCATTTTCCACTTTTCTAAACCTGCTTTTTGAAAAGACATTTGGAGATGATCCCAGCATGCATTTAGGAAGGAGACGGACGCCGGAACCTTAGTGTGGCATAAAAGTGCTGAGTGCTCTGATAGAGAATGATGATTTAAATATTACTAATATAACCACTTTATCTCCACATACACACCAGGTTAAAGAGGGTTTCATTGCAATTTTAGACACTGATGAGTGCTGTATTTATTCATTCATCCATTCATACATATTAGCAGCTGCTGCACACACACGAACACACAGGAGACATTTTCTTACCCTTTGCCACCGGAGGAGCTGCTGGAGGAGGTGGTTCGACTCCGACTCTCTGCTCCCATCTCCCTCCTGACCAGAGTGAGGCGCTCTGTGGACATGCTTTTCCTGGTTAGAGAAGAAAAGACCAGACATTCAGGATTATTTCTTTCCCTTCATAATTTTTGCTCTGGAGTTTGGATCATAGAAGTAAAACTGTATTTCCTATTTGGAGCAATGGGATCGTTTCAATAAATGTCAATAACAACAACAGCAGCAGTATTGTTTACACAAGACTTCATCTATTGTGTTATTCCGTAAATTCATTGCATCTAAAATAAGAGTCACTCTCCTCAGTACATTAGAACAATGAGAACCAACGTTGCCAGATTGGGCGATTTTTGGGCTACTTTTGTTTAATGTCAGGCAGGAAAAAAAACTGGGCTGCTTTTGTCCACATTTGGGGAGTTTTTTTAAGTCCTCGTACAGGTCATTTGTGATGTAAATAATGGAAATTTTTAGACCTACACGGTTTAAAAGTGCATCTTTTTATGCGCAGCTGGCATTATTACTAATCTGGGACTGGCGCTCGGATGCCAGAGGTTGATTTTGCACTTTGTGTAGCCGATGGTTGACGTACATACTGCGCTCTTTGCAAAAACCTATTCATCTATCATTTATGTTGATGGTTATTTGATGCAGATATGAAGCTCTGGATGTGTTTTTTTTTTATATTGCATGTGTTATGATTTAAACGGGTGCCTGGCATCTTCATGGTTTGGCCTGGCTTTTATTGGATTGGGGCGGGTTCTACGATGCGATTGGAACATACGCGAGTGTAAATACTCAAAGTTGTATTCTTTTAAGCGGTTATAAGAAATACAATACAATTTCAAGTGTGGGGCACAATGGCAGGTTTAGAAAAAAAACACATTTTGAAAATTGTACCTCTTAATGGACTGCAGCACTTCTTTCTTAGGAGAAGACGGGGAAGACAGCAGGCGTTTCTGTTGAGTGTAGCCATTACTGAGAGGTCTGGAGGGAAGAGCCTGGAGGAGCTGACGCACTGACATGCAAACAAACAAACAAACAAACAGAAAATAACTATAAAATCTCATAAAAGGGAGATCAAAAGAGGACGATAACACTTTCACAAACGAGCAGAATCACACCGTAACTGTGTCTCTGTGCCGTACGTGAGGAGCAGTAGAACCTGAGATACTTAAAGGCGCCATTTGTAAGAATGTGGCAAAAAACAGTTACTACACTCAAATTCATAATACCAAGATTTTAGGTTTAGTTTTCTCCACCATTGTAGCTCAGACGAAACTGGCAACCCGTGGTTGCTCGGCAACTGAGAATCTACTGACTGCAATGATTGGTTGATGGCGGTAGGTGGCGCCACATGACGCCAAAACATGATTTCAAAACATAAACATGATTTACAGCAGTGTTGTTTTTGACAACCATCTTAGATTTGCTTATTAGTTTTAGTCAATTCTATATGTGATAGTTTTAGTCGACAAAAACTCAAAAGGGTTTTAGTCTAGTTTTAGTCGAAAAAAGAAGTGTAGTCTTTTAACAAATTTATTTAGGTCAATAAGTTTTGGAGATTGTTGTTGGACAGTGTCGCACATAAGTTGTGAAAATAGCAGCAGATCTATAAATTCAACACACTGTGATCTTGCAGATTGTCTATTATTACACACAAAGACATGACCACACCGTCACTGAATGTAAACATGGCTAAACATGTTGCTAAAGAAACACACACACATAATGAATTGACGTTAGCGTAACAAAAGCTAACTTTAGCCACTACTACTAACTGTGTCCAGTTATTGTCATGTCCCTAAATAATCCATCTGTTTGTTGTTTGCTAACACGTTAGCATAAAGATCGCTAGCTTAAAATGCTAACGACTCCACTTACATAAGTGTGGGGTTAGAAGAAGTACAGACGCAGTTCAGTCCCTCTGTGGGATTCCTCATCCATCCTCATTCAACGGTGAACACACGTGCTTTCTCTGTGACGGTCAGGTGATTGGCCGAAATTGTCTCGTCAACGAAAACTCACACACGTCTCGTCATGTTTTCGTCATCAAAGAGTCACGTTTATCTCGTCACCGTCTCGTTATCGTCATGAAAAAAAGTGGCGTCAACGAAAAGATTTCGTTTTCGAAAACAACACTGATTTGCAGTCTGCAAAATATTTTTTTTAAACGCAAATATTTTGTCTGTACTGTTGTTGTTGGTGAGTTCAGTTTGTTACATGAACATAATTCCTGAGTCTCTGTGACATATTAGGAGGATTCTATGGCCAGTTGCTTTAGATTTATTACATACTGCACCTTTAAATGACATTATAATTCAATTTGAGGTGTGGTATTTTTATTGAAAGCGCAACTGAAACTATTCACTTAGCAAATGACAAAGACTGCAACTTAATTGCTTTTTTTTGATTGTTCAATGCTTCATCATGTTTTGAATCTATTGATATTAATAACAATACATAATTATACTGCAAATCAAGTCACAATTGCAATAACTTTCAGATATTTTCTCCTGTTCACTCAAAGTTCACCATCCCTCACCCTTGGTCGGTGCCGCCGAGGCCGTGGTGGCCAGCGGTCTCCTCCCGGCAGCATGGCCACCGCCGCCTCCTCCGCCGCCTCCCGACTGCATCGCCTGACTCTGCTCCTCGCAGTATCCCAGTCGCCGCAGGGCGTCGGCCAGCGCCGACTTCAGCAGCTGGATCTCGTCCTCCTGCAGCTGCAGCCTCTGCTCCAGGTGAGACACCCGGTCGTCCATGTCCATGTTACTGCTCGCCGACACCGTGTCATCTGAGGAGAGGATGGTTTATAGGTTAGAACTACAGGACGTCCTGCTGGTATAGTGCAACGCTGATTAATTAAAGTTGGTGAGTTTATATTAAAAGAGTGGTCAGGGTTAAGGTTAAAGAGCCGCAAATAGAGGATTATACTGTTCACTTCCTGGACTTAATATCCTCACTTGTTGATTTGGGTGCAAACACAATGACCTGCTGCTGCTGCTGCTTTGTCTACAAGTGGTTTTTAAATTGGATGGATTGATTTAAATAATTTAGACCCAGAAAAGAAAGAGGAGGAACACAACACCAGACACCTGGGTTGTGTGGTTGTATTGTTTGAACACACACAACACACACACAGACACACACAGACACACACACACTAAAGAAAAGACAGACGAGGAACGCAGGAACTGTTGTCAACAGAGAAACAAAGCTTTGTTTACATCCACATGCGTTAAGCTCTAAAGACGCCCAGTGGAGTTTTTAAACATCACCGGTTCTAACATTTATGTTTATAATCGCTTTGCACCGTTTGGTTTACGTCGATATTTCTTTGCCAAAGTGCAGAGATGCAAATGTAAGAGGAAGAGCGGAACATGATGATGTGTGTGAATGCAAATACAACTCTTTATGTAAAAGTGTATGGGCTTAACACAGCAGAATATAATAAAATATATGAACACAGTTTATATTCAATACCTTATAAAGTATTAAATGCAGTGTCTGGTTTATATTCTACGTCTGGGTCATTTACAGTATAAAGATGGATCAGTACAATGATTCTGCCTGAGATTAATCTAGTGAAATCCTAAGTAAAACACAATTAAAGTTATTTGTACAATATAGAAATTGTCGAATTGCATGGTTTTTTTTTTGCATGTGGATCTGCGTTAGTAAGAATGTGCTGATGCTGAGAATGTGCCGCCCTCACACTCCTCCTCCCTCAGTAACTTGGCCTTTAATCTTCATGAACTCTTTCCAGCCTAATCCTCCACCAAATGTCACACAGATTATCAAAGTCAAACTGTGGATTATTAAACCAACACTTCACAGTAGTACAGTTAAAAGTCCCAGTGCTGGTCCAAACCAACTGTTGTATAATAAACATTGTTTCCTTCATTATTAAAGGAAATTTAAAAATACTACCACTTATTATTGTTTGTCCTGTAACATGGCGTATTAGGGCCAAGTATGAAAAAAATAAATAATAATAATACGAAACCGGGGGACGGGGATAATATTTCAAGGAAAAAGATGCAGATTTATGAGTTTAATAGTAGCAAATCTACAAGAAACTAAAGTCACAGATTTATGAGATTAAAAGTGGCAAATCTACGAGAAAAAAATAGAAGATTTGTGAGATTAAAAGTGGCAAA